>NC_081571.1:81085227-81207667 GCF_022355385.1 Mustela nigripes | reverse complement strand
GCGCCCGGGGGCCTCGGCGCGCTCGGGGCGGGCGCGGTGCGCGCAGCCGGGCGGGCGGGAGGCTGGCCGCGGCCGCCGGGAGCCGGGTGGGCTGTGCTCGCTCCGCCCGCCTCCGGGACCCGCGGCCGCACTCGCCCCTCCCCGCGCGCCCCGCCGGCCGCCGGGCTCGGCTCCAGGTCTCGGGGGCGCCGCCTGCCCCCCTCGCTCCGCCCCCGGCTGTCCCGCGGCTCCTGCCTCGGCCGGGCTGCGGAGCCCGCCTCCCTCCGCGGCGGCCCCGGGTGGTCGCTCCAGGTCTCCTGCCTCCTCCTTCCCACGCTTTCACGCGCGGAGACCGCGCCTCTCCTCTCCTCTTCCTGCTCCTCCGAGCCTCCCCTGCGGGCTCTCCCGCCTCGCGCTTTGCTGACAGCCTAAGAATGGGGCTCGCTCGTCCAACTTTTCCTTCCTGACGCGTGCGAGAAGCGGGGGAGCTGGCGGGGAAGGCGGTGGCCGCGCCGCGGGTCCCCTTCCCTCTGGCCCGGAGTTGTGGCCTGGAGCGGGCATCTCCCTTGGGCAGTCCCACCAGAACAAAGGCCATCGCGGGGACTGTGGCAGTTGTCACCAGATGAGACGAGTGACCCTTTTAAAGATACAGAGGCCATACAGTCCTTCCTGCCCTGGCACTTGAGAGCTTCCGAATTGTGCTGAATTCTCCAAAATATGCATTTTTGCGTGGGACAAGAGAAGCACGGGCGAGCTCCCTTTCTCTAGGGATCTGCTCTCTGTTGCAGTTTACATGCCAGAATAGAATCCCACACTCACCCACCCCCCAAATTTTGCTCCTGTTTGCCCTGTAAACATGTTCCACTGTCCACGTTTTGCCGCGAGAGCTATCGGTTCTATTAATTCTGGGCTTATTTGAATAAAGTTATTGCGTGTGTTATATACAAGGCCCTTTGCTATTCTGTATTATAAAGTGTGCATGTGTGCAAAGGGCTTTGTATATAACACACGCAATAACTTTATTCAAATGAGTTTATAACCGTATTAATTATTCAGATTATCCCCTTCTAAATAAAACATGTGATACATGGGTATATGAAAAATAGAGAATCTGGAGTTCTCTGCATGAAATGCAAAATTTCATACTTAAATGACGTTTAAACACTGCACGTTCAGGAATGGATTAAATGATGATTCTGAGATCCTATATTAATTTTCATTTACCTTTCATATTTTTCTGTGAGTTGAGAGACATTTTGTGAATGTTAGGACAGGATCAGTTCAAGGAATCAGCTTACCTTACGTGTTATGGGATGGTCTGGAGATGTTTTCCATACATAATGTGACAGGAGTATAGACAGACCCAAGTCAGATTTAATTCTTACAAAAATAATGCATAGGGTCATTGAATTTATCAAAGCAATTCAACAATAGAACTAAGGGTAATATGAACTAGTAAGAATGGTTCTGAATTAAAAGTAATATATTTCAACACCTAATTTTTATCTGGACATCTTATACACTGGCACTAAGAAACAGCAATGTGCTGATTACCCATTTCTGTATTTATTGTGTTGCATTTTATGTGAAACCCTTCCATTTTTCTGTATATTGTAAGATTTCTATAGTAGAAGAAACTTGCAGAAATTTTGTCTACCAAAAGTTGGCTCTGGTCACCAGTATTTTTTTTTTTTTAAGATTTTACTTATTTATTTTAAAAAGAGAGGAGAGAGGGGGAAGGGAGAGGGAGAGAATCTCCAGCAGACTCCATCCTGAGAGCCTGATGCGGGGCTCAATCCCAGCATCCCGAGATCACCCTGAGGTCATGACCTGAGCCAAACCAGCATCGAACCCCTGGTAACCAGCCCTTAAAACTCGAGAGACATCAAACAAGAGGCATCAGCTAATATATTAATATGGATTCAGCAGGAGAATTTATGTTGGTATCACAGAAGTGCTTATGTTTCTGAAATAGAGGTTGTGTACTTGATATGGGTTTCTCTCTGTTATAGATCTAAATGTCTATGTTAGTACCTTATACGAAGGAAGTAAAAAAGAAGTATGTAGAGAGAAATCCATCAATCGTGAACGATCTGTTTGGATTCTACCTCTCCCTATCACGTTCTGCCTCATCAGTTACTACGGTGACTTCAAATACACAAATGACTTTGATAAGGTTTTAAAAAATAATTCTGCTGTCCAAGCACAGAGGCAATACATTATTAGGAATGTCAATATTGGTTCAGTTCCCGAAGGTAACTTTTCTCTTAAAGTCAGATATAAATGCTACTCTGCCGTTGGCGAGTGCTCTGTTTACATGGAGATGTCTGGCGCTGAAATAGTAATTATTTTGTTAGCACAGAAGCAGACATTACCCAGTTCAGCAGCCCCATGAGGTACAAGCAAGTAAAAGAAGAATGTCTTAGGGCACCCGGGAGGCTCAGTCATTAAGGCTCTGCCTTCGGCTCAGGTCATGACCCAGGGCCCTGGGATCGAGCCCTGCATCAGGCTCCCTGCTCAGCAAGAAGCCTGCTTCTCCCTCTCCCACTCCCCCTGCTTTTGTTCCCTCTCTTGCTGTGTCTCTCTGTCAAATAAATAAATAAATAAAATCTTAAAAAAAAAAACAACAACAAAGAAGAATGTCTTAAATAAAAATCCCACAGAAACTAGCCGTGTACACATCCTGAATTAAAGTTCTTGTCACTTTTCAGATTATAAATTATTAAGCTTTATCTTATGGAAAAATGTGTCAGTGAATTCTTTGTGTTTTACGACGTTCATAATCTAGTGTCCTGCTAATATACCTTTCTCAAATGAACTGGAAATTTAAACACAGAAATAAAGTAATTTGCTAATTTTTAATAGTTTGGGGAACAGAGACACTCACGTCCAGATTAGTCACGTCCCTGAAGTGTCGGTAGGAGCCAGCAAATGGAGAATTTCTCACGTATGACTGAGGGACACAATATCATTTTCTAAATCACGACACAGTTTTAACCCCTGGTTTACAATTTGTTTCAAAGTCCAGTTTATCTATTTGCGAGGGACTGAGGGTTTCTGTACCCCCCAAATTAGTATGTTGAACTCCTAACCGCCCAGTGGGATGGTTTTAGAAGCGGAGGCCTCTAGGAGAAGATTAGGTCTGGACGGCGGAGCCCCCACCAAAGGGATTGTGCCTTTATGAGAAGAAACAGAGAGCTTGCTTGCCTGCTCTCTTCCCTGTGCGGACACAGTGAGAAACAGTGTCCTGTAACCGGAGGAGGGTCAGCCCTCCACGCCCCACCCCTTTGCCAGACCCTGATGTCAGACCACCAGCTTCCAGAACTGAGAAATAAGTTTGTGTTGTTGATAAGACATCTGGCCTGCGGTCACTTGTCATAGCTACCCAAGCTGACTGGGACCCTAGCCCCAGCAGCTCCTGAGGGAGGGCTACTGCCTTCCTCCGCTACGACTGTGAGCTTTTCTATTCTTGCAGTTCTGTCCGTTTTCACTTCATGTGTTTAGGATTTCTGTTCTCAGTGCATAATGATTAGAATTGCTATTGATCCCTTTATCATTTTGAAATAATCTTTATCCCCAGTAGCATTCCTGGAGATGAAGTTCACTT
The DNA here is from genome assembly GCF_022355385.1 of Mustela nigripes. NCBI lineage: Eukaryota > Metazoa > Chordata > Mammalia > Carnivora > Mustelidae > Mustela > Mustela nigripes. Next base: position 81,204,081 of record NC_081571.1, on the reverse strand, counting down.
TTCATTATACTGATAGAGCCACTCGAGCGTTCTTTTGATCAGTGTTGGGAGAGTATCTCATCTGTTCACTGTCAGATGATTTGGATCTTTACAGTTAAAGTGTGCTTCTATAGAAGGTGGCTGGAGAGGACGTGACCGCCAGGGGACCTGTGAGCTGGGCAATTAGAGTCGCCTCCCCTCCCCTGATCTCAGAACGTGCCTCCCGCCTACTGTTCCCACAGTGGGAGCCATTGTCACCGGAGTGAGCAAGGTGCTGTTAAGATCGTCCGGACGGCCCTCATGGCCACACGCAAGTAACCCTCCATGCACCTGTGCGATTCTGGTGGGCAGGTGCCGAGATCTGCTCATTTAGCCACAACCCAAACAAGCCTCATACATCAACCTTGGCTTATGAAACTTCCACCTGTCCACCTGGAGGAGCCGCTCTCTTTCTTCTGTCTCTCCTTGCCCTCTGGGTATGGGAGCCAGTTCCAGATTTTACCCGGGAGGCTTCCAAGTTTGTAAACCAACAGATTCTTAAAGGAAACCACAGAGCGAGGTCTTGGTTTTTTGGTTTTTGGTTTTTTTTTTTAATTGGATGTTATAATCTCTGCATTTTAATTGGAGTGTTTGGGCACTTTATATTTATTTCAAGTGTACATAAAAGTATAAGAATTTTACATTAAAAAATTTTACATCATTATTCTTCCGCATATTCCATATATGGACTAAAGTCACAGGGCATAGGAATAGGGCTGTGACTTAAAGGCTGGCTACCTCTGATTTGTTCATCCAATCAGGAAGTGTGAAGAAAGTGATTTCACTCAGTGTAATCTCTTACGGAGAAGTCTGTCTGTATCGTACGACCATTGCTACACAAAAGCATCTTTACTTGCAAAACTATGCAGATCATAAGAGACAGATTGACATCTATTTTTTTTTTTTTTACTTGAAAATATTATTAAAGCCACAGAGATGTCTCGGTGATATCTTTTGGTCACCAGTCAGTTATTTGAGAGATAAATAGAATTGGTGATTAAGGCACAAATGCCAGAAAATAATAGCAGTTGGTTAATTCTCAAAGTGGAAACATTTATTCAGCTTGGAGTGTGTTGGTATAGAAATGCCACCTTCACCTTGGACGAGCAAAGTCATTTGTTAGAACCAGCGGCTCATGTTCACTCCCTGCTCAGCTATTCTATGCTTTGCTTAAAGTCAGGAATGCCTTGCCAGTGAAAGAAGTTCTTCAGGATTCAAACTGATTAATGTTGGAAAAGGGGGTTAAAAATCTGATGTTTCTTTAGTAATGAAAATAGTTTGTTTAACAACTCCCCTTGAAACATACACTTGTGTGTTGAACTTTTCATTCATACATTTTATTTAAACACACAGAAACACTCAACAAGTACGGGCATTCAACGTGTACATAACTAATTGCTATTTTGGTAAATATTACTTTGGCATGTTAGTGATCAAGGATCCACAAAGAGTCGAACTGGGGCAGTACATTTATTTTATCCTTAGAGTTCAGAAAGTTCTCATGACGCATCTAACAGTTTGTGTATTTTCTTCAAAAGAATGAGACACGTTAATTATAAATACCATGGTAGAGCAGGGGCCCCTGAGTGGGTCGGTCTGTTGGGTGTCCGACTCTCGGTTTCCTGGTCAGGTCATGATCTCACAGGTCATGAGATGGGGCCCCTCCTCGGGCTGCTCACCCGGCAGGAGTCAGCTGAGATTCTCTCCCTCGGCCCCTCCTCCAACTCTCTCTTGTTCTCCCTCTAAAATAAATAAATCTTTCAAAATAAATAAAATAAATGTAGACACGCATACATACATACCATAGTACAGCAAGTCCCGGTTCTTTAAAAAAAAAAACAAACCTCTCTATGAGAGAGTCCATATATTTTAAATGATTGACTGCAACACCTATATAGATCAACCCTGAAAAACAAACTCACCTTTGTCTAAATTTTGTATGTGCATTTTGGGTACAGAGCTCCTCAGTCAAACTAAACAGACATATGGTGTGAGCAATACAGGCTCCCGCAATGTTTGCAGCTGGTGGTTTGAAATGGCTGTTCTGCAGGTACCGTACTGCTCTTTAGTCCAGATTTTTGAATAGGCAGGAGACCCAGAACATTCCTGAGGGACTTTTGTTTAAAGATTTTATTTATCTTTAAATTGTGAGAGGGCCAGAGGAGAGGGAGAAGCAGCCGGCCGGGTGAGTAGGAAGCAGGATGGGGGGCTCCATCCCAGGACCCTGAGATCAGGGACTGACTGAGCCACCCAGGCACCTAAATCCTAAAGGATTTAAAGGTTACCTGCCAAAGCAGGCTCCTGATGTCTCTCCACATCTTTACGGTGAACCTGAAGCTTCATTAAGCTATAAAATGTTTATATTTCGGAAGTAAACGAGCTTTACAATTTTATGGTGAATCCTGAAACAATGGAACATTTAGAGCATTTTCCTAAGTCTTACAAATCACTGGTTCAAAGCCTGTGTCCTGTTAAGATACTTCCTCCTGTCTGCAATAGGGAAACGGTTACTTTAATTTGGAATTTTAAGTAATGACAGTTTCAGTCCCATACCTCAAGAAAATGTTGATATTTCATGAAAAGACAGGATGGTGGTATCCAAGAAGGTCTTAAAGATCAATTCTTTTCTCAATGGAGAGACTGAAGGCTGCAGTAAAGTAAGTGAACTGGCCCCAAAGAGATTTAAGTATATTGATCTGAAAAAAAAAAAAAAAATCCAAAAAATCCATTATTCAGTTTGGAACTTAACCATGATCTTCAGAAAATCATTAAACATCAAAGGCACAGTTTCTGAACTTGAATCTTTTTCCAGTAATTATCTAAACCCTGTGCTACTTTTAAACAGCTCAACGGGATCAAGCCACGTGGTAGAGACGTTGGGGTCGCAGAGCAAACCAGTGGAAGAGGCGCGGAGACCCGAGCTTCCGTGAGGGGAGCGGCCAGGAGGCGGGCAGGGGCAAAGTCAGGCGCAATAGGGGTGTGACGGCCTGTGCGCCCGAGAGAGCTGAGCACAGAGGTGTCAGCCCAGGCCGCTGGCCGGTTGGCGGGCGAGGGTCTGCGCTCTTCCCCCGCGTCCCCACACCGCCGCTTTATGGTGAGAAACGCGAGCTGCGAAATGACCAGGCGTGCGCGGCGGCCAGTCCGTCCGTACTTCGGAGTCTGGCTTCTGTTCCCGCGAACTGCTTTCCCGGCTGCGTGTCCAGTCTGTCCGCGGCGGACTCTATCGCCCCGTGGCAGCCGGCGTCTACACGGGAGCACGCGAATGCGGCTGCGAACCGCGTTACTGCGGCCTCGGCCGGGAGCCCGCTCTCTGAATCCTAATGCGCCTGGTGCTGCTGGGGCGTCTGGTGACCGCGTCTCTGCAGCGTGTCCGTGTCGCCCTGCGAAGCTGCCCTCACCTGCGGGCATTCCGTCCCCCTCGCCCGGCTCGCGTTAGCAGCCGCTGTAACCCGCGGCACGTGGGGACGGCGCTTGCGGCTTCTCAGGATCACGACAGCCCGGACCCGTGCGGCGCCCCCGACGGCTGCGAGGTTTCTCATAGCCAGCTCTTCGTCCCCAAATACAGCATGGGTCCTCTTGTTCTTACACTGGATTTTTTTTTTTTTTTTTTTTTTTTTTTTGCAATATTCCCAAGAATCCAAAATCAGGGTTGTCCCCCTTGCTATTCCTAGATTCAGGTAAGAAAATGAACCAGCACGTTGCGTTCGCAATCATGAGGCAAGGTCTTAATGTTTTCCTCTGCGTGCAGAACCCATCAGCCAAAAATGTACATATTCTTCCCTGTAATGACACTAAGTAAAAACTTGAGTGACACCGGAGTGGCACTGATCCTTCCAATTCTGCTTTCACGACATAGTTGTTTTTTTTTTTTTTAAGATTTTATTTATTTATTTGACAGACAGAGACCACAAGTAGGCAGAGAGGCAGGCAGAGAGGGGAGGAAGCAGGCTCCCCACTGAGCAGAGAGCCCGATGCGGGGCTGGATCCCAGGACCCTGAGATCATGACCTGAGCCGAAGGCAGAGGCTTAACCCACTGAGCCACCCAGTCGCCCCTCCATGGACATAGTTTTAATGTCCAATCGCCATAGGTCATACAGACGAGCACCTTGTACTTCTCCCAAAAGCATCCATTTCACGACTTCCAGAAACTTTCTTGTAGTCTCTGATGGCTGCCTGGCTCTCAGAGAAGGCACATTCCCTTGAGCTGTGGGAAAGGTAGGATCCATGACCACAAAACCATCCTGTGGCTCCAATTCATAGAGATCATTTAAATATGTGAGAACCTTATTGCTCAAACCTTCACTTTCATTTGCTAGGCTGTTAAACAGCCTTCGCAATCGTCCTAAGAAAAGCTATGTCCAGGCTTAGCGCAAGGCAACAAACAAGGAGATGGGGCCGAGTTCCCGTTCCTTCCATAACCAACAACTTGCTTGTAACTAGCAGAACTTATTACTGTGTTTTCTAACATCGGTTCTTCCCTCAAATACCAACATTCTGGTAAAATCACACACACACACACACACACACACACACACAGGGAGCACAACCTGAAAGATATTTCCTCTAACAGCTGGTGAAATCCTTGATTTATAACAGTGTTGTAGACACTCAAAGCTCTTCCACAGTCCCATTCCCCCATTCTAAAGACGATCATCAGCTCCCAGAGGACCTCAGCCCCGTGTCCGTGCCGAGCCTGGAGGATTGGCCTCGAGCAGCCGTCGTAAGGTCATTGTCTACTACTGCCTTCTGGTTTGGTTTCCATTTATTTTTTTCTTCTAATTATGAGACACATTTTTGTATTTCTCTGCATGCCTGGTTCTTTTTGATTGGATAAACACTGCAATTTTCCTTTCTGGTTGCTAGATATTTTGCATTCTTATAAATATTATTGTGCTTGGTTCTGTGACATGTTAAATTACTGGGAAATGGTCTGATCCTTTTGGATGCTACATTGAAGCTGTCTGGTGGACAAAAGAAAGGCTCAGTCCAGGCCTGACTCTCCTCTGCCTTTGCGCTAAGTGAGCAAAGCATAGAATATCTGAGCAGGGAGTGAACATGAGCCTCTGGTTCTAACAAATGACTTTGCTCGTGCGAGGTTCTCTACATAATGTCCCGCATGATGAGGTTTCCCACTGTGACTGCCGGAAATAGAGCAGCCCTGTGAGAACTCCCTTGATCGCTCCCTCTAACTTTTGAGTAGTTACTTCCCAGCCTCTGGTGTTTTGTTTTGCTTTCATGCTTGAGCAACTCAATCCTCGTGTGAAGAGGATCTCGCACCTGTGGTCCCCTGTGAACTCCGATCAGCACGGTGTCCTCACGGTGTCCTCGAACTCGCAGCCCAGGTCTCCACCTGCGTCCTGCTTCCTGCTCCGCATCTGAACCTTCCCTCTGGGTGGTCAGCTCAGGGACCACGGTCCTTTACTGCTCGTGGACGACACCTTGGCCACGATTCCTCATGTATTTTGTCTCCCTTTTTGGTTATTTTAGGCAGGAGGGTAAATTTGGTTTTTACAACTTCTTCTTGGTCATATAGAAATCTGTGCTTAGCGCTGCTTTAATGTAATCAGATCACTGGTAAGAGTTTCCTTGAACAATCACTGACTATTGCGAAGGGAAATGAGAAGAATCTATTATCATGTAAAAATTTCTAAAGTGCTCAATGACCCCCAAACCCTACTTGTCTGTATATATCACACATCTTTTTTTTCTTTAAGATTTTATTTATTTATTTGAGGGAAAGACAGAGAGAGAGTATGGCGGGGGGAAGCAGACTCCCCACTGAACACGAGGTCTGATGTGGGACTCGATCCCAGGACTCCAGGATCATGACCTGAGCCGCAGGAAGACACGTCACCAACTGAGCCACCCAGGTGCCCCTGTATCATAGATCTTGAATGAACCAAGTTAAAAATAAATTACCTCAAGTGTATCTCATACCCAGAGTAAATTATAAGATTTCCAGCAATTATCTTATAAACATAATCAGTTGCAGCCTTCCAAATTTTAATTCAAACTCATCTAAAAATTAATATTTCATCTTGATAGCAGACAATCTTTGAGAAGTCTGCAAAGAGGATACTGTACTGTAAATGAGTTGAGACAAAGACACATTCAGATTCCCTGAACTCCAAGTTCCTTGAGCTATGTATCATTTGTGAAGTTCCCATTTTCCCCTAAATTGCAAGAACTTGGTTTCTCCAAAAAAAGTGCTGGGTACTACTCCTCAGGCTTTATAGCCAAATACACTTTTTTTTTTTTTGCCATGTCACTTTCACCCTCATTTTAAGTTATTTACCTCTTAAATGAACCCATTCAGCATTGAAAGAGGTCATTCGGAGGTAAGCCCAGGTTGCCCAGTGAGCTGGCACTGGGCAGCCACGTTCCAACTCCCTCTTCGGCCCTTGGAATGTACATTCCACCCCCTGTTCCCACAGGAGGAGCCCTTTCCCGGGACAAAGCCTGGAGAGAGTAATGTGTTCCTGATCACATGGGAGTGACATGCCTGAACCACGTTGTTCAAGATTCTGGAGGGCTGGTGCAGGAATCGGCTGGTCTCACAGCTTCCCAAGACAAGCCCCTACCTAAGCCCCCTTGCTCGTTATATCTGCCACCCACCAATCCCAAGGGCTTTGCTTCTTTCTTTGGTCTCTCCTTGCCCCCTGTGAACCGGAGGCCAGTTGCCAGTGCCGCCCCCCACCCCCACCCCTGGAGGCTGCCAGCCACTATCAGCCCACTTGAGTTACCATGGAGACACTGCTGTGATTTGTGTATGCACAACTTATTGACAAAAAGATGAGATTTAGGGAACTTCATAGGAGATGTAGTGGCCTTTGAGACCACATATGTGGTGTGAAATCTATTTAAAATTGAGTCGTTCATGAAAGTGTTTACGATCTTGTAAACATAAGAATGATCTGGAAACATTTTTTTTTTTTTTAACTTGAGCACAGTTGACACACAATGCTTCGGTTGACACACTGACACACAATGGTTCAGTTGGACCACTCAGTGATTTGACAAGTCTACACATTACGCTATGTTCACCACAAGTGGAGCAACATTTTAATTTGGAAATACTTTTACTTTAGAGCGTTATTATTTTTAAGATTTTTTTTCAAATTTATTTGACAGAGAGGGACACACAGAGAGAGGAAACACAACAGGGAGAGTGAGAGAGGGAAAAGCAAGCTTCCCACTGATCAGACAGCCTGACACGGGGCTTGATCTGAGGACCCCTGGGATCATGACCTGAGCCAAAGGCAGAGGCTTAAGGACTGAGCCACCCAGACACCCCTAGAGTATGACTTTTTAATTTAAGTATATTTCACCATTAACTTATCATTACCCATCACTTTTCCTTCTCATACCTTTTGGATTCAAGCAGTCCGTATAGGGGAATTATTGGTGTTAATGAAAACCCCCGAGGCAAAGAAGCTAACGGTGTATTTTTGCCAAATTCTCTTCTGAAACAATGTGTAGCATTGCTACATACTGCACGGTTTACATAAAAACTACTTCGGTTGCATCAAAGGGCCTCACCCTGAGATAGGTTTCACTTAATCAAACAAAGGGCAGATTGCTTTTCTCATATGAGCATCACACGTTTCGACCTGCGACCCCATGGGTGATTTATCCCAGGAGCTCTGCAGTCCTGATAGGGATTCGTCTCATAAGGTTACACCAGCTCCTTACCCTCAGGGTTCTCCCTCTGCTCTTCCTGGGGAAGGCTTAGTCCCTTCCAGGCTTTAAGGTCACACAGACTTTGATTCCAATTTAATTATTCCTCTTTTCATAGAGACTCTTTAGACGCTGACCTAAAATGAAATGCATTTCTGGACCTAAGACTCTGAGCCTTGTTTCCATTTCTAGTAAAACGTTCTTCCCAGATCAGTACCATCACGCTGAAACTGATCCCATGTCCAACTTTATGAAGTCAGCTTAAAGGCTAACGCCGTGTTCATTCTGCCCTGACACTGGTCATTGCTAATCTACACAGGACAGGCAGCGTGGCCCTTCACCACTTCTCATTAGTGTTACCTGAATACTTTTAAAGTTATGATTAAATGACCAGGATAAGTGATCATGGAACTTTATTACAATTCCAACAGTTCTAAATGTATATATATATATATATATATAGAGAGAGAGAGAGAGAGAGAGACTTTATTATTGCAATAAACACTTTCAAAAAGCTGAATATGACAGACCTAGAGATTTATGTAATTATTACAGTACTTCAAGCTAATTAAACAAGGTAAGACATTCATTGAAGCTGTTTTAATTAACAATATTTACTAATAGCCAAAACAGCTTTTAGTTTCTCCTTGTGGGTTTTTAAAAAAATTCTTACAGCTTTAAACTGAGTTCAACAAGATACATTGTTTCTGATCATTACCATCTTATATTCAAATTTTATATTTACATTGATTCTTATATATAAAAATCTTGTATTCAATTCTTATATTCAAATTTCTCTTCTCGAATTTAAAAGGCAAACATTTTCTATATTTATTCTTAAATATCTAGAATTCTCCTGCCCCAGCCAGCCTCTGCCATGATCTTAGGGTGTTAGATAACCTTAGAAGCTCTTCCATGAGTGTCTCTCCGATCTTTTTCCAGACCCTGCATAAGGATCTCCGGCACTTAAATGTACTCTCCTTGCACTCTCTGGTCAGGTCAGAAACCCGAGAAACTGCCGAAGTGGAGAAGGCAGGAAGGGAACGCCCGGACATGACCGTGCAGTTGCTCGGGCGCACGACTGCGAAAGGAAAGTCCCGGGTAGAGGAGAGGCCTCCGAGGAGGTGGTTCTCAGGGGAACCGGAAAGGCAGCAAAGGAGGGTCTTTTTAGGAAAGCTGCCACGGAAAGAAAAGTAAAGGGACCCAGCAGAGCTGTCTGGGCATTCTGCTCCCTTCCGGAGTCCGCTTCCTCCTTCTAATGTAGCGGTGAAAACGAGCAAGCAGGTGCGGTCTCAGGCGGCTTGTCGGTGGTTACTGTCTTAAGGAAGAGGAAGAGTATCATCCTTCCATTAAAAAAAATAAATAAACTCTTACTTTCATGCTAGCTGAAATGTCTTAGCAACAAATTCTTTTCTTCCAAAAATAAAAAGAACATTTTTAACAACAGAAAAGCTTGAGAGAATTAACATATGACAGGGAATTCCTGGTAATCAGTGTAAATGAAGACAATGGCTTTTCCATGCGTTTCAAAGTCATGCGGCACCTCAAGGGGAGGTGAGGAAGGAAAGGTTCCACTGGACAACCGTAGAAAGCCGGGCAAAGGCTGGAAACTCCCAAACCCACGTTTTCGGATCCTTTGATTTTCTGTTCTTTCAAAATCAGGAGACCGGGGCGGGTAGAAGTTCCTCCTGAAAGCATTTCACAGTCACAGGACTCGTGGAAAAACCATCTCCTGCCTGGGGGCCGGCAGGATTCTCAACCAGGGTCAGGCCTCTCTTAACTGTGCTTAAACCTCAACTGTGGAGGCCACTTTGCAACTGAGATCTCGTTTGTTCCAATGTCAAAATCTCTGTAATCAGTCATTTTGTTTTGTTTCAAACCCTTTGTGTACATGCCATCAGCTCTGGGCATTTCAGACATTTCTTTGTACTAGACTACATTTGCCTGAGAGAACGAGGCATCGTTTCAAATAAATCTCTGGAGACCAAAGGGATTTGTTTGTGTTAGCCACTCAAGTGGTTGTTCTTTATTCTCATTTTATTAGAAAATTGCTAAGAATAAAAGGAAAATATTATTGATCTCTGAAAACACCATGTTCAAAACTTGACTTTTAACAATTACATCTTATGTCTTTAACAATACCAAGGACAACTGTGATGTGTGGTTATTATATTACTCAAGAGTCTCTGTTTGCTCCCATCATAAAATGCATTTAAAAATCTATATAATGTGCATATGTATGGGTATCTATGATTTAGACATATAATGTACACTTAAATGTAGCTTTCTTATGAATAGTATTCTGATATATCTAGTTATCTTTACTTATTCTCTTTCTGAAAGGGCATTACGATAGCTTATAAGGAGAAAGATTATAAAGCAGAAAGAAATGAGTAGGGTTAAAGTAAAGGCAAAAGCAAAACAGAGGCCAAGCCATAAAATGACAGAAGTAATTGGTGTGCAGCCCTGTGTGTTATGAAGTCGAACAGAACGGCATCTGCCATAAATAAAAGATTAATAATACCATGAACATGAGTGGCCGCTAGAATTGGACCTCACAGTTGTTTCAAACCAAATACTAAAAGTGAAAGCAAATAGAATCTATTTCGACATTTGCTGTTTCCAGAAGATAACATGTGTAGTCTCCACTGTGGAGAAGGCACCTTTGCTTTCTTGTGGTTGTGGTTTGGAAAAACTATCCTCCATGGGTGGTTTATTTGGAGACACATGTAACTTCGTTGTCAGGAGGCAGTGTTTTGAGAATGATGGGCGCTCATTTTGCCTGTTAGGATACACAGGTTTAGAGAGCTTCAACCATTTCCAAGCCCGGAAGAACAAAGTAACAATGGGTGGCTGTTACTAGATAGCTTACGAATCACTTTCATATATGACAGGTCCTTTAATCTTATCATTCTTGGAGAACTAGGATGATTATCCGCCCCATTTGATGCCTGAGTTCAGTGGGCTTGAGCCATTGGCTGATGAGATGAGGGAAAGATCCAGGACTCCAAGTCAGATCCCGTCTTCCACACTCTACCATCTCTATTTTTGCCACTCCGGAACTGGAGGCATAAAGGTATAGTTTTATGCTAAACTTATCCCTTACATTTGCATTTATGTTAAAAAGCTTTTCTTCTGAATTTTGGTCAGAGGTGAGTGTATCTCCAGGCATTGAGAAGAATTTCTTAAGCATAGGAGCTCAAGGAAGTCTTGAGCATGGGGAGTTAGGTGAGCATCTCCGGTCCACTGAGGTGATTTGAGAGACGGTTTCTCAGTGCCCAGTGTGCACGGGACTCACTGGGGAGTCTGGGTAACATGAAGATTCAGATGCCAGGACGCCGCCAGGTCTGGCTGTCACTGTGGCACTTCTCACCGCACCCCGTGCATCTCTGGACCTCCCTTACTCTCGGCTTGTGTAGTTCTTCTCCATTTACAGAACTTAGCGTAGAGTTTCTCCTTGGACAATTTCATAGCCACCTTCTTTAATGCGTAAGCTTTGAATTCCTATGATGGATCCCGTTTCTCCAATAAAATGAATCTTTCCAGGAGGTCAGCGGGTGCCCCCAAACCATTCAGCCGGCTAGCGAGGCAGTTATAAAAGTCTGATTTTCTGATCCCAAAGCTCTCTCTAGCCTGGCACCACCCTGCAGAGAAAGAAGGCAGTGACCTTTCCACAGGCTATCCTGCTGTGCCCCGTGGGTCCGAGGTCCCCCTAAGTCCCAGCTCAGCCCCTTCCAAGACAGCCCTGCTGGGGCACCTGACTGGCTCAGTAGGTTAAAGCCTCTGCCTTCGGCTCAGGTCATGATCTCAGGGTCCTGAGATTGAGCCCCACATCCGGCTCTCTGCTCGGCAGGGAGACTGCTTCCCCCTCTTTCTGCCTGACTCTCTGCCTACTCGTGATCTCTCTCTGTCAAATAAATAAATAAAATCTTAAAAAAATATATATCCATTAAAAACAAAACAAAAAACAAAAACAAAAACAAAACAGCCCTGCTGAAGCCCTGTCTGGCAGGTGCAGCTTTCCAGATGGGGCTCCCGACAGGCTCCCAAGACCCCTTTGACCTGGGCAGAATCCATCCAGTTCCCCTTCTGAGCCAACCCAGTTTCCCCAACCCAGTTTCCGCGCTTTCCCTGGCCGCTTCTCTCTGCTGTGACCCGTTTCACTTCTATCCGACTCTGTCACACTCCTCGCTGGTCCTGACTGATCATCTCAGGCCTTCCTTATTTCTAATTTGGTTTTGCCTCCTTTGTCCCTATTAAAGCTATAGAACAGGAGAATTTCCTGTAGGATTAGTGAAGTGGTCGAAAATATATCATCAGGGGCTTAGTTTTTTGGGGGGGAAAATGCAATATGTCAGGGTAATTTTTTTTTAACATGTCTGCTTTTTAATCTCCTCTTTTAAGTTTTACCACCTATGCGATTTTCGTGGAAGACTGCCTTCATCACAGTCAGAAGGCTGCAGTGCTCCGGGCTGATGCATCTCAGCCCAGCGCTGGATCTCAGGGTCCCATCATCCCGCTGCTTGGCCCATAAATGTTGAATGATGGTAATGACCCGTGCAGTATCGTTTCATGGTGAGCCCAAAAGGTGTGACTGGCAACTGCCCATAAGAGAAACACTATAAATTCTACTGAAGAAGCCTCCATGATCCACAGTGATAGCAAGGTGACTTCCCAGTCCGGAGCAGTGAGGCCCCTCTTCGACACCCACAGCGTGACTCCACAGAGCATCTCCTGATGTCCGTGAGTTATGTGATTACAGAAATACAGCTTGCGGATGGGGCCTATCACCACCCAGGAAGAGTTGGAAAGGTATACCTCATACTCCCCAACTGTCCTCTTTTCCCAGTTTTTCCAACCAGTTAGCATAACAGGCATTGAGAATACAAAAAGTTAGTGTAATTCCTTGTCCAAAGCAACCTTACCAGAGTAATATTATGAAAAGCGAGGGCAACTCTGTACATTTTATATATGTGTTGTGTATATGTGACTGCATACGTGTGTGTACATATGAGCATATATGCACGTATGTGTAATAGAGTAACTCTATACATACGTACAGGGTTATACACGTGTACATATGTTTTAAAATATGGATGTTGTTATTCAGCCATTGTGAGGCCAATAGATCAAGAGAGGGCTCATTGAAAAGATGGGTAATTTTTTATATATATATATATATATACACACACACACACACATACACACATACACACACATGTATACATACTTTTTAAGTCTTTATTTATTTTTTAAATTTCTTTTCAGTGCTCCTGAATTCATAGTTTATGCACCACACCCAGTGCTCCGTGCAATATGTGTCCTCCTCAACACTCACCACCAGGCTCACCCATCCCCCCACTCCCTCCCCTCCAAAACCCTCAGTTTGTTTCTCAGAGACCACAGCCCCTCATCCTTCGTCTCCCCCTCCAATTTCCCCCAACTCCCTTCCCCTCTCCAACTCCCCATGTCCTCCGTGTTATTCTTTATGCTCCACAAATAAGCGAAACCATATGATAATTGACTCTCTCTGCTTGACTTATTTCACTCAGCATAATCTCTTCCAGTCCCGTCCATGTTGCTACAAAAGTTGGGTATTCGTCCTTTTTGATGGAGACATAATACTCTATAGCGTATATGGACCATATCTTCCTTATCCATTCGTCCGTGGAAGGGCATCTTGGTTCTTTCCACAGTTTGGTGACTGTGAACCATTACTGCTGTGAACATTGGGGTACAGATGGCCCTTCTTTTCACTATATCTGTATCTTTGGGGTAAATACCTATTAGTTCAATTGCAGGGTCACAGCGTAGCTCTATTTTTAATTTCTTTTTTTTTTTTAAAGATTTTATTTATTTATTTGACAGAGAGAGAGAGATCACAAGTAGGCAGAGAGGCAGGCAGAAAGAAAGGGGGGAGGAAGCAGTCTCCCTGGCAGCAGAGATCCCGATGCGGAGCTTGATCCCAGGACCCTGAGATCATGACCTGAGCTGAAAGCAGAGGCTTTAACCCACTGAGCCACCCAGGCGCCCTATTTTTAATTTCTTAAGGAATCTCTACACTGTGTTCCAAAGTGGCTGTACCAACTTGCATCCCACCAACAGTGTAAGAGGCTTCCCCTTTCTCCACATCCTCTCCAACACTTGATGTTTACTGTCTTCTTGATTTTGGCCATTCTAGCTGGTGTAAGGTGATATCTCAATGTGGTTTTGATTTGAATCTCCCTGATGGCTAGTGAAGATGAACATTTTTTCTTGTATCTGTTAGCCATTTGTATGTCTTCTTTGCAGAAGTGTCTGCTCATGTCTTCTGCACATTTTTTGACCCGATTATCTGTTTTGTGTGTGTTAAGTTTGAGGAGTTCTTTATAGATCTTGGATATCAGCCCTCTGTCTATATTGTCATTTGCGAATATCTTCTCCCATTCTGTGGTTTGCCTCTTTGTTTTGTTGACTGTTTCCTTTGCTGTGCAGAAGCTTTTCATCTTAATGAAGTCCCAAAAGTTCATTTTCGCTTGTTTCTTTTGCCTTTGGAGACACATATTGAAAGAAGTTGCTGTAGCCTATGTTGAAGACATTACTGCCTATGTTCTCCTCTAGGATTCTGATTGATGGATTGCTGCCCCATGTTGAGGTCTTTTATCCATTTTGAGTTAATATATATATAGTATATATATGTGTGTGTGTGTATTCTGTATATAATACCCACATACTATATATAGAATATACACACACACAAATTCTGTGTATAATATACGTATATTATATATAGAATATATACACACACACATATATATATTTAATATTTTTATTTATATATTTATTTGACAGACAGAGAGAGAGAGCCCAAGCAGGCAGAGCAACAGGCAGAGGGAGAGGGAGAAGAAGATTCCCCGCTGAGCGGAAAGCAGACCCTGGACCCCGGGATCATGACCTGAGCTGAAAGCAGATGCTTAACCAACTGAGCCACGCTGGCTTCCTGAGATGGGTTGTTATACTCACAGACCCCAAGGGGAGGGATCATGCCACGCCATGCACACAGGGCGCCATGGGAAAGCACCGGGATCTCTTAGGAGCCAGAGGGAGAGAGAGCAAAGCTCGGGCGAGAGCCTGTGTCAGCGCTTCCACAGAAGGAAGAGAATAGGCAGGGTGAGGAGACTTAGAATTGGCTGCTGTTAATGACTCCCATGTGCTCTGGGGTATAAGAGAATTAGGATGAAAGATAACTGGGTTTCAAAAAATGTTGAGCTTTAAGAATTGCCAAGGTATCCACAGTCCTCGTTATCAATCGATATGTAACAAATTGCTCCAGAAGTTTGGCATCGGAAAACAGCAAGCACGGATGGTCTCGCTCTCTGTGGCCTGGGGGCTGGAGTGGCTTGATCTGGCGGGCCAGACTCAGGCTCCCTCACGATGCCACCTGATCAGGGTGTCAGGCGGACTCTGGGCATCTCCAGGGTCCTTGGGGGAGGATGACTCTCAATTCATTCATGTGGACCCGTCCACGGAGCTTCCCTGGGGTTCCCCTGAGAGAGGGAAGGGGGAAGAGAAAGAGAGAGAGAGAGAGAGAGAGAGAGCGCACATGCACCCAGGAGAGAAGCCACAGTTGTTTTGTCATTGAATCTCAGAAATGACACCCGGTCACCCTGTGAGCTCTGCTCATCAAAGGCAAATCCCCTGTTTAGCCCACATGCAGTAGGGGAGCGGCACACAGAGGCTGGGGAGCAGGGACCACTGGCCGCCTCAGAGAGCACAGGCCACACCAAAAATTCGGCAAGCAGGAAGGAGAGGCTGACCCTTGACGTTAAAACTGTTACACATCTGCAGGCTTGAAAACTACCGGACGTGCAACAGGCTGAAACGTAAAATGGTTGACCATGAGCTTGTTAGTGGCCTAAGGACGCAGACAACTCCTAAAAATTAATAAGAAAATAATTAAATTCAAAAGCAGAGCTGCCAGGAGACCAAAGGGCAGCTCAGAAAAAGAGAAATTTGTATTCCCCCCACACTTGGGGAAAAGTACTCCAGACACAGTAGCAATTAAAGAAACGCCAATTAAGAAGTGAGATAATGCTCTCAAATATCAGAGAGGTAAAATTGGAGCAGGTTGAGAACACCCAGAGAAGACGAGGGTCTTCTCCTACACTCCTCGTGGTGGTGTAAGGGGGCACAGCTTTCCCAGAAAGCAGGTTGCCAATAAATATGACCGCCTTCATACTCGTTCCCCAGAAATTCTCATTCTAGGCACCTAGATTCGAAATGGGGACATGGACTGAGCCACATACCTACCATAGAATTACTTGTGTTGGCAAAGAAGGGGAAGCATTTAAAATACTGGAACATTAGAAGAATTACATAAATGGAAAAAAGCAACCCCCTCACCTCAATAAGCAGGGAACATGGAAGGATTCTCTTCCAACTCAGAGAATGTTCAAAGAAAGGACCCCAGCTCAGCTCCAGGGCAAGGTGCTGCCAAAAACTGAAATGTGTCTGGACATCAAAGGGAGAAACTCCATTTTGTGCTGGAGAGGAAAAGTGCAGAAATGGAGGTGAAGGGAATGGAGAGCCATCAATGCGGAGAAATAAAAGTGCCGACTGAAAATCCCTCCCCCAAGAAACGTCTTAAGGCCGGTTAGCAGGAGAGCATCTACATGACAGCAAGGGGAGCCCCCCGTCCCCCCAAATCTTTAGTCATGCACAGAAATGCCGTCTGTGATATTTCTATTAAGGAAAATACCTAGAATTCCTATCTAGGTCAGCGCGGTGCAGACAAGGAGACCTTGTGGGAGACGGTGAGAAGACTGCCAGAGAGAAAGAACTGAATGGAAGCCTGAACACAGAGTCCAGATTGATGGTAAGAAAATAACACCCCTAGTAATTTACAGAAATCCTGCTGGGGGCAGTGAGCTTTCTACTGTCTATTACGTGGGATTTCGAGCCAATCTTATCTACAGCTGAGAAGGGAGGTGACCCCAATTGCTATTTCGATCTCCCAAATCATAGAATTCTATGCAGGCCTTATAAATGAAGCTTTAGAAAAGGCTGATGGCAGGCAAGGGAGTCTAAGCTTTGTTGTTTAGTGCGGAATAGCACAGCTGGGTGTTGTCAGCTAATCCCATGCCCGTTGTTACACATGCAAAAGACATCTGACGCCTAAACCTTGTTCCCAGTACCCTTCGGCGGACGGTGGGGCTAAGGTGATTTTTGCCTTCCTTGTTCATCTCTATGTGCGTGCGTTCTTAGGCGATCAGACAGATCTCTAAACCCCTGGCTAGGCTGTCTGTGTGTTTATGGGTCTCAGGTCAGGCTCCCGAGAAGCAGAGCCTGGAAAAGGGCTCCTTGATGAAGTGACTCACGGCTCTTCGGAGGGAAGCAAGGCAGGGGAGGCGGGAAAACGAAGCAAGGCTTCTGTTTCTCAGGCATGCAACCATAGTCCCGTTCTCCCTTTAAAACGAATTCTTACGTGGCCATTAAACCTCAGACTTAGAGGACTTGATTTACAAGGTGAATACATGCTCCTGTTCGGGCCACGCTGTTTGGGATTTTATTTCTGTGGATCGTAACTTGAAGACTTAGATGGTAACATGTCAGGTGCTATTCCTTCAAGGCTTTGATCTGCTCAACGTCGCCTGCTGTCCGACACCATGAGGCCAGTGCCTTGGGTAATCTGATACTGGCTTTAACCAGACTATTATTTTCCCATAAGAATGAAAATACCTTTGTTTGGTGCTGAGCGTCTCAAAGCCACTCCTCATCACCCATTTGTTCAAGGCCGTTTTGTAACAGCCTCCTGTCTTACCCGTCAAAGTACAGCGTGACTCTGTTCCATGGGCTTGGGCCGAACAGCTGAGAATGAGCTTGGAGCCTCCCCTCTCTTGCACACATAGTCCAGGAGCAAATTCTCCTGGCTCCCCCTTCAGATCCTGGGCAGAGTCTCCTGGCTTCTCCTGTCCTGTGCTGTCACCTGGTCCAAGCCGTCACTGTCTATGGTGTGTGCTGCCGACCAGCCTCCAGATGGCATTCTGTGCGACTGTTACCCTCATCACAGTCCATGTGCACACAGTAGCCAGAACGATCCTTTTAGAATCCAAGCTGGGTCTCCTTTCCCCTTTCCTGAAACCCCTCCAAGGCTTCCCATCCGTTTCAAAGTCCTGAATGGCCTTTTTCCTCGTCCTCACCTCTCGCCCCTCCCGGGCTTCTCCGGGCTCGCAGTCCCTCGAGCTCCTCCCTCTGCCTTCCCCATTAAACATAGGCACGCGGTTCGAAAGTTTACTTCCTTGCGTCTGTTTCCAAACGCCAGCTTGCTAGAGAGGCCTTCCCACCCACCGTCCTCCACCTGTTTCCTCTTCCCTGCCTCTTCCCTGAGACTTCCTTTCTCAAGGCACGCGTCCGCACCTGGCATATTTCCCCTTAACTTGTTGGACATCTGTCCCCTGACGTAGGAAGTAAACTCCATAGGAGCAGAACCTGGTCTCTTGTTCTTTTCTGTATCCCCTGGGGACTAGGGCTCGTTGTGGTGGGTCAGTTATTTCTTGAATGAACAAACAAGTTGGTAACCCACAGACATCGGCTCGCATCTACTCTGCTGTCCTGAAGCAAGTCCTGTCCTTGAAAATGAAATATTCCTCCCCTCCTTGCCTGAAACCTCAGCCACGTTGACGACAGTGCTAGGATTGCCTCACTGGTCCCTGAGGATACAGGAAAGACCTATTCTCTTTCCGTAATCAGCTACTTTGAAAGAATAAAAGTAAAGACCAAAACCTAAGCCTTTATGGAGGTGAAGATATGCCAACAATTGACATTTTTAACAGCCTCATTGAAGTAAGGTTGAAGGGAGCGACCCACACATATAGAAATGTTTACTGGGTACTCCCATACGATTACTGATGTAGATGAACATGTCATCTGCAAAGCAACACAGCTTTGCTTCCTTCCAACCTGGGTGCTGAACATTTCTCTTTCTTGCCTCTTTGGACTGGCTGGAACCTCCAATAGGATACTGAGTAGAAGTCACAAGAGGACACACCTTGTAACTCTCTAATAACTTATTACCTTGGTAATCTACATCTCATCAGGCTGTGTGATGGGGTCTCATGATTCACCGATGGCCTCAGTGTCCGGGACCTTCTTGTCTCTATGCCCATATTTTTTTTGGAGTAGTTTCCGTTGTGATGTCCACAAGTTCAATGATCTTCTCTTCTGCAGTTTTTAATCTGTTAATAAGACCACCCAATATATTTTCCACATCAGACACTGTAGTTTCTAATTCTGGGAGTTGAATTCAGGTGTTTTTATATTGTTCTGTTTCCACTTCACCTGCCCCATCATCCCTTTAGCTCCAGAATATGTAGAATGTAGTTAGAATACCTGTTTGATGGCCCCATTTTCTGATTTTGACATCCCTGTCAGTTCTGGTTTCAAGTGATTGACTTTTCACACCTTATGGATAGAATTTCTCGGCTTCTTTGCAAGCCTGATAATTTTTGATTGAATGCCAGATATCGTGCATTTTACCTTCTGCATGTTGGACATTGCTCCGTTCCTATAATGTTTTTGGTATCTGTTCCAATATGGAGTCTTGATGCTAAGAACCAGATCGATCTTCTTGGGTCTTGCTTTTAAGATGTGGTAGGGGAGGGCCAGCAGCATTTAGTCTAGGGCCAAATATTCTCCACTACTGAGACCTGATGCTTCTGAGTCTTCAAGCCAATGTCCCAGGAAGTGTGAGATTTTCTAGTCTGGCCTATAGACACAGACATGACTCCCAGCTTCCATAAGCTTCGAGTAGTGTTCACTCTAATTCCTGCAGTGAGTGCTTTCCCCAGCCTGGTCATTCCCTTCCAGGGACAGTGTGGTCTTCAGGGCTCTTCAGGACACCAGTGGGGACCCTGTGCATTTTTACAGAGCTCTTCATGTGTGGTCTTCCCAGGGAGTCTCCCACAGGAACTTAACCCTTCTGGTCCACCTTGAGTCTCTGCTCCATCTTGTCAACCCAAGGCGTCAGTCAGGCTCTGTTTTGTGCCTTGTTGTCCCTGCCTGAACCACAACACCCCCAGGGCTCACCTTGTTCCCATCTCTCAAGGACCACTTTCCTTCATTGTCTGATGCTCAGTTTCTTAAAAACTGCAGTTTCATATATTTTGTCCCATTTTCTAGTTGTTTCACGTGAGCAGGTAGATCCAGTCCCTGTCAGTCTTTCTTAACTGTAACCAGAAT
The DNA here is from genome assembly GCF_022355385.1 of Mustela nigripes. NCBI lineage: Eukaryota > Metazoa > Chordata > Mammalia > Carnivora > Mustelidae > Mustela > Mustela nigripes. The sequence continues at coordinate 81,184,169 of NC_081571.1, read as the reverse complement.
TTGACCCCCTGTAACTAATTCTGGCCCATTTGCAACTGAGTGGGAGTCCAGGGGGCGAGGTCTCACAGTTGGTTCTCACATGCTCCTTCACACCCTCCAGTGTCTCTCCAAGACTCAAACTTCTATCTCCACAAAGACTTCCTGTCTTCATTGGGTCCCAACTCCACGAAAGTCTCTGTCTCCTCCAGCTTTTACTTCTTTTCTCCACTGGTTATAAATACACTTAAATATGCCCCAGGAAATTGTCCTCCAATCACTGGCCATCACCACTGAGTTATCACTCTGCCATTTTCACTCTATAATTTAATTCTGTGAATCTCCTTCCTCATTTTCTGTTCACTTCTCAAGCCATTAAAATATGGTGTTTGTCTCCACCACTTCATTAAAACCATAATTTCCATGGTCACTAATAATTTGTATATTGTCAAATCCCAGGGACACCTTTCTGTTTACTCTATGTGACCGCCTATTGCCCCATGACAGTCTTTCTGAATAATCTCTTCCTTTCTGAAAAACTCTTCCTCCCAGATCTTGGTAACCACCACACACTTTGTTTCCCTTCTACTTCTCTTCCCACCCCTGTTTGTGGACTCCTCTCTTCCCCTTCACTCTTTAGTGCCACTGTTAGTAGGAATCTCTCTTGGCCTTCTATTGAATTTATTCCTTGTGCTTTCTCACTTTTTCTAAAGTCAGATCAGTATAATCAACCCTGATAGTCATTCTCACTTAGATACTGACCCTCTAAAGGTGAAGACCACCCCATGCAGAAATGAAATCATCAACCTCTGCCATTACTGTCCTATTGACCCCAGTGGTCCTTTATCCCCATGGAGGCACGATGTCCACATCAAATTCATAGTCATTGTCCATGTTTAATTAGTCAATAAATGCAGTTGCGTCTGCATCTCAAATGTTCCTCAAATCTGTATATTTGATTCACCCTCCATACTACCAACTTACGCTTTGTTTAGATTTAGTGTTTTCTTACGCTTTGTTTAGATTATTGCCACAAGTTTTTATTGGAAGACCTGTCCCCGTTCACTCATTTCTTCATTCAATGGATACTTATTGACTCCCCAGTATGTGCCCAACTCCATTCTCAGCAATGGCCATGCAGATATGGACCATCTTTATGGAGCTTTTAGTTTTTTGTTTTGTTTTGTTTTCATGTTTTATTATGTTATGTTAGTCACCACACAACACATCATTAGTCTTTGATGTGGTGTTCCATGATTCATTGTTTGCATGTAACACCCAGTGCTCCGTGCACTACATGCCCTTCTCAATACCCATCACTGAGCTCACCCATACCCCCAACCCCCTCCCTTCTGAAACCCTCAGTTTGTTTCTCGGAGTCCATAAGGAATAGCATGGAGGACATTAGAAGAAGGAAGGGAAAAATAAAGTGGGGAGGAGTCAGGGGAGATGAACCATGAGACCATGAGAGACTATGGACTCTAAGCGTTCATCTTAGATGGGGCGATGGGAGTCTCACAAAACACAGCAAACTAAAAAACTGACAACCAACAAGTCAAATAGCAGCAGCAAGTTCTATTCAAGAACTTAGGTTGCACAGAGGGGAAAAGCCTCTCCAAAGAGACACTATTTAAGATAAGATCCAAGTGGCAGGAAGAGCTTAGCTGTGAAGAAAGGAGGAGGGAGGGCCAAAGTTCTTTAGCATTCTACCAGAGTTCTTGTTCTGAGATGAAAGTTTGTCAGGCCACATCACTCAATGCAAACTTCTCCTTATTCGGCTTCTGGTAGAATCCAGATCAGCTCCTGATCTGAGTGTAGGAAGCCCTACGGACATGGTTCCTCCAGCCTCTCTGGCCTCATTAGTTCCTGCGGCTAGAACAAAGTACCTTGGGCTGGGGAGCTTATAAACCACAGATTCATCTTTCTCATATTTCCGGTGACCGGAGGTCTGAGATTGGGTTGTGAGCGTGGTTGGGTGAGGAGGGCACACTTCCTACTGGGTCCTCACACAGCTCTATGGGGTGGGATCTCTTTTATAAGGGTATGAATCTCGTTCCCAAAAGTTCTGCCTTTGCATGATCATCTCCCAAAGGCTCTACCTCCTAGTATCATCATGTTGGTCATTGGGTTTTCAGTAGATGAAGTTGGGGTGGCAGGGGATACAAACACTAAGACCATAGCAGTTGCTAATGCTTGCTTTCTATTTCAGTCCTAGACAGTACTTGCTGTTCCCGCAATGAGTCTTTAATTACTACATGCACTTCTGACATACATTCACTCTCTAGAAGGCAATCGCCCACCTACCCAATGCTCTCCTCACAGCACACTTGAAGTCGTCTTCATTACCTGGGAAATGCTGGTGATGGGGTCTATGCACATTCTTGGTGGAAAGTTAGCCCAGCCTTGGACTCCTGGACTTCCTGTCAACACTACAATAAATATTTCCAACCTGATGACAAATCCAAGTGTAAAGCTAAATTAACATTGAGACTCATGCAGGAGAATGTTTGAACTTATATTCATGCATAAAAGGAAATATGATGTCAGAGTTTGCTCTTATCCTTAAATGCCAATGAACATTTAGTATTCTTAATGCAAGCCTACCTATGTTACATACAGTTACAACATATGGATGCAAGGGTATATCTACAGTGTTACTAACCCGGTGCTCAGGTTCAGGTCAGAATGATCTTGGTCTTTATTATCCATTAACCTGGTCTCGGCTTCCTGTTCAAATAAAAGAATGAAAACCATACATCCACTAGACATGTACTATTTACTAGGTTTTTGTTCTGGAATATAGGAGAGGAAAGATGATGTCACAGACTGAGTTGTGTTCTCCCTCCCCATTCATATGTTCCCACTGCATCACCCAGAGTGACAATATTTGGAGATGGGGCTTTCAGGAGGTAATTAAGGATAAGTGAGGTCATAGGGTGGGAATTAATCCAATAAGACTGGTGTCCTTATAAGAAGAGGAAGAGAGGGCAGAATCGCTCTCATATACACAATGGAGTATTATGCTTCCACCAGAAAGGATGAGTACCCAACTTTTGTATCAACGTGGATGGGACTGGAGGAGATTATGCTGAGTGAAATAAGTCAAGCAGAGAGACTCAACTGTCATATGGTTTCACTTACTTGTGGAGAATAAGGAATAACACGGAGGACATTAGGAGAAGGAAAGGAAAAGTGAATTGGGGGAAACTGGAGGGGGAGATGAAGTATGAGAGACTGTGGACTCTGAGAAACAAACAGGGTTTTGGAGGGGTGGGAGTGGGGAGGTGGGTGATACTGGCGGTGGGTATTAAGGAGGGCACGGATTGCATGGAGCTATGGCTGTGGTGCATAAACAATGAATTTTGGAACACTGAAAAAAATAAAATGAAATTAAGTTAAAAAAACAAAAAACACTCTCTCTCCCCATCATGGAAGGACACAGCCAGAAGGCAGCTAACTGTAAGACACAAAGAGTATCCCAGAAACCAAATTTCCAGCACCAGGACGGTGCAAAAATAGATTTCTGTCATTTACGCCATCCAAAGTGTGGTATGTCGTGGTGGCAGCCTGAGCCGACTAACACAAGGATACAGCCCTCCCGAGTGAAGTAAGCATAATGTGACAGCGACCCCAGCTCCAAAGCCGTCCCGAGTCCGGGCCGCACTTTCATTTCCCTCAGTAATCCCCTCGGCTGGCCCTGGAGGACCGTGTGAGGTAAAAGGGTTAAGTAATGTTTGACCAGTATGTGTACTCAGTGCTTTTCATCTCCCTGAGACTTATTAGCACGCTGAGTATCGATTCACCAGGAATGAATAATACCTTGAATGACATCAGCTTCCGCCAACATGTAGAGGTTACTATGGTAATGGGCAAAGTTTTTCAGAGCACAAAACAAGAACCATGCTTGATATATTAGTCAGCCAGGGAAAGCAGGCACATATAAGCAGCCACATTCATTCCCTGAATGGTCATTTATGCGGCATGCGTGTTAACAGTTCCTCCGTGCTTTCCCGAACATCAAAACTTTGGCAGTTGTATTGAGAATCTTGGCAGATTTACAAAAGTGTTAACACTCATTCTCAGAGCCTCATTTTGAGAGGTTTTGTTTTGTTGTTGTTTGTTGTTTTTGGTGGATTTTTTTTTTTTTTTTTTTTTGGTCTTTATTTCTTGGAACTCATATTTTCGGCAGGTTCACAGGACTCATAAGCCAAACTCCGAAGTGAAAATACCTTTCGAGGACTGGACTCCGCTGTACCTGTAATAGAAGTTTCTTCCCCTTCTAGCCCTTTAGAAATTACTTCTCTTGTCGATAATTATATTGGTCTTTTCTAGCACGAAGTTTTATCACATGGCCATTCTCTTTGGTTTTCTAGAACTGAATGATGCCAAGAGAACGTACTTCCTCCCATACAATGTTATTTTGCTGAGAGTGCAGACCCAAACTTTGTAGTATGTCGTGGGTTTAGCAATGCATTCAACAAGTCAACAAGCTTGCATGGGATTTCTGTGCCTAGAACTTCCCAAATCCTAGTTCTGGTGGGAATGGTGAGCTCTGTGACATTCACAGCAGGTGGAAACCTTGTTGTGCTGCGTGTAGACCACATGCCGGCCTTCCAGAAGAGGACCAGAAAATTGGTGACACTGTCGATACTGACCATAATCCCTGGTGACAAGTGAGAGTGACAACCGATGGGCAGGTCTACACAGCAGAGCCGAATCTGCTGGGAGTCACTCTACTGACAGACCCTCTCTCTGTTCTGGTCTTGTGATTCTTTGAAACTGCAGGACAGCAGAGTCTTGGTTCCCCACCACACTCTAGCTAATGGTTCAGTGAAGGAAATGGACCCAGACAACCTGCAAAGAAAGTTTCTGAGCAGCCTCAGAGGTACATCCATGAAGATGGAGATGGCTATAGAGAGGGCATGGTGCAGTGACTTTTTTGTTCGGACGTGGTTGGGTGTGCAAGCAAGCAATTCAAACAGTTTTGTGAGGAATGAGGAAGGGCCATACACTTTAGATATCAGCCACAAAAAGAAAGAAGTTTTATGAGAGAATTCATACAGTCATGTGTTTGGACTTGCCCCTTTTTCCCCCAAATGTAATGGCTCTCCTAGAATAATAATTAACATGCCGGAGTAGTCAGGCTTCTCTCTGACTGATGTGCTCACAGTCACCTCAGTCTTGCTTTTATCGATCATTTCGTGTTTAATGTGGAAGAGTTGTAAAAAGCTTTAGCGACTGAAATGACTCCGATGTTCATTTCACAAGGATAGGGACCCTTATCCTACCTTTACATATATAAAACAATTCTGGCAATTTGCAATTTGTCCAAAGACAAAAACAAATGTAGTAAAGTAACATTTTAAGGAGATCATCAATAATGTCTAATAATGTGTGGATTTGGTGTCAGAGCACATGGTTATTTTCAATGCAGAGCAGGAATGAGTAGAGACGGCCGCCAGCCACAGGGTCTGGTTTCTAGAACAACAAGAACACCTAACTTGGCTCTGGTTACTTTCACTTCGGACGATCATCACGCCGGTGAATGCAGAGTGCGAAGGATCCCAGGAGACCTGGGACTCACGGTGCCGATGCCGGGCGGGAGCTTTCCATCTCACCTTCTTCCCTGGTGAACACTAACCTGATGCAAGGTAGTGCCTGAAGTCCACAGACGGGGGCAGTCACCCAGTTGTTTATCACCCCGAACGTGCAGGATCCGCTGCCTTTTCGCCCGCCATCGCTTAAATGATGGGGCAATCCGGCAGATGGCCCAGGATTGCTCGGGGGGCATTCCTTTATGCATGGATCGGTACAACCTGGGTCCTTCTGTATTTCAGTTCCTACTGTGTCTCCAGGCAGGCTCTCCTTGTCTGAGAAGAGGTCTGGACATAGCCTGCCACAGACATGATACTCGGGGAAATACTTCAGACCACTGTTGACGTTTAAACCAAGAAATAGGTTAAAAGACTAGTCATGAAGCGGTCAGGATAGCAAATGGACAGACACTCTGCGGAATAAACTATGGGGTGTGTGGGAAAGCCGCCACACAAAATTCCCTGCTTTCTGTCAGAAGAAAAGCACAAGGTCCAGTAGACGTTGTGATGCCTCCGAGAAGATTCCTCGTGCAGAGGAATATTCTGGGTTAGCATTTGCAAACGCACGTGTTTGTGAACATACCTATGTGTGTAAATGCATGTGTTTGTGAACTCATGGTTTGAGCGGCGCCGTCCTGGTCGCGGGCATGCGCTGTGGCTCCATAGTTCTGCCACTTGACATCAGAGCTTAAACCGTCTGAGTCTCGGTTTGCTTATCCACAAAATGGACATAATAACAGCAACTGCCTGGTAAGTTTGTTAAGAGACCGAGTGAGTTTATCCATGTAAAACCCTCAGACCTTGCCTGGTGCAAGCGTGTGAACTGGTAACATGATTAATGCTGGATTCTACAAAATCATCTTTAGCTTCCACAAATTCAGGTTGAATTCCACTGCCATCTATCGAGCCACTCCTGAAAACTTTGATTGTCACTGCACTAGTCTCACTATTCTTTTTTTATCTGTTGGGCAAAAAGGAACACAGAACTCCCTCACTGTGTGTCTTGCTGCCATGGTCCTTCCTGGGGCAACAGATGAGGTCAGTGAGCAGGTGCACATCTAGGAACTTCCTGGGGTGAGAGAAAAGGATCCGTCAATGAGACATGAAAATTCCGGCAATAAATGACAAAGAAAGGCCGTGAAGGTCACTCAGCGCATGTGCTCCTTGTCAGTCTCAGTAGCTCTCAAGGAGAGTGGTGGCTTCCTAGAGAATGAGAGAATAGTCCAGGTAATATCAGCCCCAGAAACTTCAACATTGTCATGCACAGTGACTGTTCCAATTGTACCCACGAATGCGCCCACGTTGAATCCTTACACTAGTACTACTGTTGCTAATTCTCACGTTATAATAGAACCTGACAGAAGTCACTTGCCTAAAGTCACATGGCTTCAGACTTGGGAGTCGGGTCCCAAGTCCACATTCTTAAATAACACCCCAAACTGACTCCCAGTGATTACTAGAAATTGAGAGACACAGCAGAAATTTTATTAGAAACCTGAGAATCATTGATGAAAAAACCTCAAGAGCCAGTGCTTCTGAAGATGCCTGGTCTAGCCTTCCCACCAGACAGAACTGGAAAACGCATTGAGCCATCTTCGGAAGCAACTATTAATTTCACTGTTCTGCTTTAGTGTTTGTTTCTTAAAAAGGAACAAAAGTAACTATTAGAGAAGTTCAGACTTTATGTTTCAAAGTAGGAATAATAAATACAGTTGCACATTTCCTCTGTCTTTATCATCAGCACTCCTCAAGTGCGTTCTCAACAACAGGAAGTCTCGAAGGCTCGCACTGGTCTAAGAGAAGCTGTTTGGTTTGGGATGGGGCTTTATAATTCCATTGACAGATAAATACAAGGTCTTTTGCCTTAGATTGCTTGTTTTTGTTGTGGCAAAAATAAAGTTTATGCCCTCCCAATCATATCCTTTAAATCCAGTTTTCTTCTTGTTATTGAAATTACTTTTCCATTGAAGAGATTAAAATAATCTCCTTACACATGTGATCGTCTGAATGGATTTTAAACGTCACTGACTCTGTGGCATGGTCATTCATTTCTTCATCTGTCAAATAGATACATAATATAATAGATACTCATAGATAATGATTACACAAGTTCTCTTAAGAAGCAGACAAGCTGCGTTCATGGAATAGACATCTTAGTGGGGAAAAGAACAGTAAAGACAGGAGGAAGAATATTAAAATGTTTGTTATGACTGTGTTGGAAAGAAGGCGCCCATTCTCATGGAGGTTATGAGCATATATCTTCTTTGGATAGGCTGATAGGGAAGGCCACCTCTCTCTGTGAGTTAGATCATGAAACAAATTTACATTTCTTGATGATGAAAAAGACAAATTTCATTCATATAGTTTAGTTTTAATTTACAGTAATAATTTTCAAAAGCCAATAATTTCCAAGTAGTTCCCCCAAAACAGGATCCAAACACACTTTAAAATAACCCCACCTCCCCACTTTTTTTTTCGCTTTTTCTATTCAGAATGGCTTGTTACAGGAGATCTAAGAAGCCCCACCCACCCACTTACTCAAAGAAGTTCTGACATGTTCCTTTTCCATGTATGCTGTGAATAGTATTCACGAGGACAGCTTTGATTCAACATTAAGTCCTTTTCTGCTTTTTAAAATTTCAATAAAAATAAAAAAAAAATTAAGACCGAGCCTTGAAAAATCAAGAGTGCTAACTTGCAATTGGTCTTACATTTTTCTCTCTGATGAAGATCTCCTACCTAACTCAAGCCCCCAGTTCTAACCTTTCCTATCAGTCATTCAGGTCCCAGAATAATATCCATGAATATTTTACAGATTTGCCCAGCTAATAAGAAGAAGGGAGAGTTTCTTCTCTCCTGCTCTCACAGGTAGGCATCTGCTGTCTTTCTTATAAAACACGAGACTGGATAGCTCCTGTTTACTAGGGAGTACTTCAGTGAAAGTCTATTGACTTGGTACATCACTTCAACTAAAGATTAAATGTGCATGCTGAGGACTGATTTTGAAAGTGAAATATTTGATCACTGCAGGAGACCCAGAAGATTTCCAGACTGCATGCTCTGGGGAAAAAGCAGCACCAGGCTGCCTTCCAGTCGTTTTTTACTTGGTGAGTTGTATGCCCAGGCTGCTTCCTAAACCGGGCTTATTAATTTCCCACTTGCTATGAAAAGTTTTCATTTCTTTCTACTACTATAATAACAATGAATGAGTAATGTGGAGAAATTGAGAAAAATATTAAAAACATAGTGTGTTTATATCTCCAACACCCACAAAATACATTGGTGTGTATTTGTCTGATAATTCTCTTACAAAATTGGAGACCTACTATTCTTAAGAGACGTAATCTCTTTTTCACTTTAAAATCTGAGAGTTTTCCTGAATCTTTAAATTTTCTCCAAGAAGATAGCTATTAATGTCTTAATAAACATTTTTAGAATTAAAAAAACCCAAATGGGGCGCCTGGGTAGTTCAGTGGGTTAAGTGTCTGCCTTTGGTTCAGGTCATGATCTCAGGGTCATGGGATCGAGCCCCGCATCGGGCGCTCTGCTCAGCAGGGAACCTGCTTCCCTTCCTTTCTCTGCCTGCCTCTCTGTCTGTCAAATAAATAAATAAAATCTTAAAAAATAAAAATAAAAATAAAAAAATCCAAACCTGGCTACAGAAGATTCCATCATGTCAATGTACCACAGATTGAATTTAAGCATCATTCCAGTGTTTGACTTCTTTTTTTCTTCTTTGTTGCTTCTAAATTTTGTAAATAAAATGTGAATTCGCATCTTCTTATTTTTAAAAAGATTTCATTTATGTATTATCTATCTATCTATCTAGTCCAGGGGGAGGGAGAGAGAGATAACATCAAGCAGACTCCCTGCTGAGCATGGAGCCCAACACGGGGCTCGATCTCACGACACTGAGATCACGACCTGAGCTGAAACCAAGAGTCAGACGCTTAACTGACTGAGCCACCCAGGCACCCTGACATCCTTCTTCTATAAAGCTGTTTGGGTATTTCTAATTGTCCCCTTAGGATAAATTAGGAGTGGCATTATTGAATGAAAGGACATAAGGTGTGCACTGTATTTTGTATTCATGCCCAAATTAAAAAAAAAAAAAAATGTCTCAACTCACACTCCTGCCACAGGCTGGGAGTGGTTAACCTCATCCCTTTTACAGGGTCTGGCTTGACTTTGCTGAAATTTGAAGGATGTTTGGTCTTTTCAGGAGAGGAAGATACACGTATTTCACCAAGTAACAGGATGTTACTTAAGATGTGGGTCCTCAGTGCTCAGTGTTCAGATAATAGTCATTGACCTAAGTCAAATAGGACTGGAGTAGAGGGGCACCTGGCTGGCTCAGTTGGTAGAACATGTGATTCTTGACCTCAGGGTCATGAGTGTAAGCCCCACATTGGGCACAGAGTCTACTTATTTTAAGTGATAAATAAGTAATTACTTAATTAAATGAACACAACAATAAAACAAATAAAAAAGAGAATGGATTAAATTAAATTAGACATTTCCTGGGAATTTAGGTGAAAGCGTGCCAAAACAAAACAAGGGAGAAGATAAAAACTAATGATATACTTTTCAAAAAACAGTGAGTTGGGAACTTTAAATTAAAAAGGAAGTAAAACTGAGGAGAGCTAAGAGTCAATTATTGGACAGGAAGTGTGATGACGTCTCTTATCTACTCCACCAGAACCACCCTATATCCTAGCCTTATCTCCATTATCCCGGGAGAATCTGAGAGCCCTCAGATTGAGAGAACTCAGAGTCCTGAGTTCTCGGGACGCCCTTTCCCTTAAGATTTCAGATTTTCAAGCCCACCGGTAAGAGTCGCACTGTAGATTTGGAAGGCCAGGGGAAAACACAGGGAGAGACCTTATGATTCCCTCCGGGGAAGTTGCTGGCATCAGGAGGAAAGAGCGAATCAGAAGATGCTTCAGCAGCAGAAGAAAGCACAGCAGCGCGCCAGTACCTTGCAGGGTAAACGGACTCCAGCATACGTGAAAAGACGAACGACTCCACGCAGAGATTTACTCACGGACGCAATCACAGATACCAACGTACAGCACAGTGAAAACTGTGTCTTATCGTTTCTGTTGATGCAAAAATGACATCAAAATTCCAACATGATGCCTGATTAAAGAAAAACATTTAATAAAATAAGAGCAGTAAACATTCCTTAATTGGCTCTGGCTGCTTACTGAGTAGTGAATAAATGCTAAATAAAACCACATTGTGTTGGGTGCCTGCAGCATTAGATGTATTTGTTACAGAAGCTTTGGTTCGTTCCCCTGATGAATGTAAACAGTGAGTTAAACCCCCAGAGACATCTGTAAGATCTCCCCAGACGGCGAGACTCAGCAACCGTGCCGTCCTCTCCTGGCCTTCCTCCTCGGAGCAGGTGTCCGGGACCAGCCATCGCTGCCTGTGGTCCGAAGCCTTTAGAGTTGCCCCTGCCAGTCAGCTTCCACGCTGCAGCCAAAGTGCCCTTTCTCAGTGCGAATGCTGTTCTGTCTCATCAGAAACCCTTTCCTCATTTCCGGTTCCTACAGGATGCCAGTCTAACTCATCAGCAGAGCATAAAAGGCCCTGCATTATGTGCTCGCTGGCTCATCTCATCAGCCTTCAATCCCACCAGCTCCCGTTCTCATTCTACACGTGAGCAGTCCTCCGCAGTGTGGACACCCTCCGATGTTCCTCCTCCCGCCTCCAGCCCTGTGCATATTCCAGTCCCTGCTGCAAATGCCCCCTCTCCCTGGCCTTTCCGATTCCACCGCATTCCAGTCCCTGCCTGCTGGGGCCCACGGGTCACCTCTTCCGGAGACCCCTCTGTCGTCCTTCCTACCCTCTGGCCGTGTGAGCTACCTCGCCCTCCTTGGACGGTCCTGCAGCCTTGTGTGGTCTCTGGATTTCTCTCTCTCCCTCCATCTGCCACTGCACACTTCTCGGGAGCCAGCCCTGCACCTTCGCTTGTGCTCTGAACTCCTCCCGCTGTCCCTGGCCCCTTGGTAGCGCCACATAAATGTTCATTGAATTAGTAAACGAGTCGTGTTTGCATTCATTTACCGTAGTGAGGATTTGATATTACTGAAGATAACATGTACTCACAAAAGTGTGTGTTGACTCTGCAAATAATCATAAATGTTTAAGCATAATTATATGTGAATTATATACAGCAATTCACGTAGAACCTGTGAATCACCTGGTATGAATTATATCGTGGAGCTCATTTCTCTGACCTTTGTAAGGGTACGGAGACAAAATGCCACTCGATTTTCCCAGCTTCCATTAAATTTCTCAAGTTATTTCTCTGCCAGGAGTGTTCCTTGCCTTGTCACTACTTAAATCCTTTTTTCCCTACAAGGAACCCGAGTTCAACCCCACTTGGATGCCCACCCTCTCTGCTCTGCCCATCACGGTTTTTTTGTATCGTTTCATTATGAAATACTGTTTTCTTATACGTAAGGCAAGTTCCACATACCACTTTCTTTTTTGTATCCGTGCAGAGTCTGGTAGAACTCCAGGCAGGGTAGGCACTTAGTGAATGTTATTTACATTAAATGTTGGGAAGCTCAACGTCAGAGTCACCAAGTCAGCGGCGGAGTCTTGATGACATCAGGGCCGCCAGCCCACAGCGGGAACTGTGCTGAGCTTTTTACACATTCTTGTGTATAAGTATAAGTATATACCTTGTGCATAAGCATAATTAATATTGCCCTTTTGTAAACTACAGAGATGGAGTAACTGGCCAGTGTGTGCACAGCTGGCAAATAGTATGACGCTGACCACTCTACTGTGCGCTTAGAGCAGCGACACGGCGGCAACGGGATTTTTCTCTGTTAAAAAGACAGTGTGTAGGGGAGAAGGAAGTATATTTCCCTTGGGTAATTCAGCTTATTTTATCCAAATATTAAAAGACATTTTTTGAGAATCTTACTTAATTTTATTGAATTTTCATAGATATATATCGAACATGTCTGCGTGTATGTAAATATACGTGTGTATATGTACACATACAAAATTTATGTATAAGATATAAATACACATTATGAAAGATAATTTAAGTTTTATACACACACACACACAAAATCTACACTGGATAATTAAGTCTGGAAATAAACCAAATTTATATCAAGGATCCAAAATAGGTCAGGAGGCTTAGATGTGTAATTACACCTACTGAGTTGTAACTCTCTTGGAAATGTTGGCTCCCTTTGCTGATGTGGTTTTGATTCTAGGGGCGGTCAGGGGGTTACGTTTGCTCTCTCTCTACAGATGATACATCAGATTAGCCTCTCTCCCTAAGTAGGTCCCTAAGGACCTGCCTGGTGCTCTCATGCTATCTCCCTGGGGCTAATGATGAGATCCACCGACAGCAGAGGGACCCCTGCGTTCTGGGACAACCATTTCTTTGGAGCTATCAAGGTGGTGCCCTTTTCTGGGTCACAGAGAAGTGGGAGTTGTTTTGTCTAACTCCCCCAGGTTGGTAGGAATCTGTTTCTCAGCACTGCCCCTGCATGATCCCGAGACCCTACAAGAAGAGTCCAAGATGGGAGTCCCAAAAACTGTGGTGTGGCCTGTTCTGCCCACTGCCCTGCGCCTCCACCCCGCAGTGGAACCCTTTGCTCTCTCTGATCTGATGGGTCACTGAGCCCAGTGGTGCCAAAGGGAAGCCAGCACAAAACAACAGATTACCAGGGCAGCTGTGGGTGTCAGGGGGGAGGGTGGGTTAAGCATCTGACTGGCTTCCATCTCACGTCATAATCTTAGGATCGTGAGATGGAGCCATGGGTGGGCTCAGAGACTGCTTAAGGTTCTCCCCCTCCCCTGATGGTCCAGCCCCTCCCCCTGCATGCACCTGCAGGCATGCTCTCTCTCTAAAACAAAAACAAAAATGAATAACAGATTCTCAGAAGCCCCAGGGAGCTGTTGCAGCTCAAATGACCCTAGACTGTCCTGAGTCAAGTATGAACACCCAGCTCCCCAGGACCATCTCTCCTTTTTGAGATATTCTTAAATACCCTAGTTGTTGACACAATAAGAGACCTTCCTTCCTGTGAATGCTGGTGACAGGACCAAGATGGCAGCCAGTTTGCTGGACCCCCGGGTGGCGTGTTATCAGGATCACCTCAGTGACTTGACTCCCCTCTCCCCCGCCCCTCTGCAGCATCCCCTCACTCTCAGCTCCCACTTGGCCACGTGATTTGTTGTGGCAGGTGGCACGTAGCCATCAGGGTTTTGGGTCTCTCTGACGTCCACCACCAATGTGAGCCTGTGCCCGGGCTAGCCCACTGTCCGCCAGAAGCAGGAGACACATGGAGCAAGAAGGAGTCAACCCAGTTGAGGCCATCCTCAATCCACCATGGACATTTCACTCCCGACGTGAGCAGAGCAAGCTGAGATCAGAAGAAACACCAGCCAGGACCAGGCTAGATCACCTGAGCGCAAACTCAGGAGTACCTGCGTGCTGATTGTCACACTCACAACATTTCAGAATCATTTGTGACTTGGCACCGCTATGGCATGGATAACTAATTCAACGGAGAATGACCTCAGTGCCCAAATTTCTTCTAATCAATGTATCTCAAGGCCAACATGCATCCCTTTCTCCATAAATGATTTTGAATAGAAATTACGTATTTTTTGTGCATCTTGCCCCAGGGAAACACCTCAAAGACACAGAGGGCATCACTGTGGGAACCTCGGTATCTCGCACCCACTAACTGTGTAATATATTGTTCACAGGTACACAAATTCACGAACGAAGGAGCAACGATATGGTCTTGGCAAATTGGCCATAGGAAGAAAACTGTCCTCTCCCAAGCTGGAAAGAAAATGGCATCATTCTCCTCCAGCTGTAGGTCAAGTAGGGATTTGCCAATCCTGGTCCTGGCCTCTTAAACAGAGGGGACACTTCTTCCTTCCTGTGACTTAAGACTCGAGGGTGACTCCAAAATGAGGCGGAGGTGGTCCCAACCTCAAGTCTTGAGATCACTTTCCTAGGTAACAGTGAGCTCCTGGCTGCCAGACCTGGTGCTCCTGGCTTCGTCCTCTAGGTCTGTTTCTGCTGGTCTCCATCGCTCTCCATCTGTCTCTCTGTACCTCCCGTTTTATCTTGGCAGTCTGTGTGGACCCACTGACCTTGATTCTACTCCTCTTTTATCCTGATTTCACTAGTCTTGTCCTCCATGTAAGAGATGCTTCTATCAGTTTAGTGATATTAGTAAACCTTCTGCTGAAGCAAGAAGCACCAAAAAAGGTGATTACCTAAGGCAACATGATAAAAGAGGGGATGAACAGCAAGAACTGGCGTATGGGCAAGGCAGGAATGTGGTCACAGGAAGGAAGAGCATTAGGTCCCAAAGACAATGGGGCAAGCTCAGACAGGAGGGGGACCAGATTGGTGAGCCACAGCGTAGAGACCACACAGCCTAAGTCAGGGCACTGTCTTCTGTGTGCTTCAGCCTCCCCTCCTAGAAGCTGCTGCTCTAGTCTTGGATTCTGCCATTTGTAGTTGGATTTCACATCATGCCTCCTGGCCCTACAACCACAGTGGAATGGTTTCCCCTCCACTGTGTCACTCCCACAGCAATGACTACACCCAGGGGTAAGGTCAAAGACAATTAATTGCCCTTGACCTGATGCTGCCACCTAACTTCCCTGTGCCCCTTTGCCCAGAGCCCTGTCATCTGGCCAATTCAGTTGCCCTAGTTCTTAAATCATTTTGCCACGTAACTTGTTTGCTTGTTGGTCTGTCTTGCTTCTAGTCAGTCTTGCTTCTCATCTTACTTCACAGTCTGAGTCTAAGTCATAACTAAGAGTTTTATTCTCTGAAAAGGACTCCAGGTCCTTCCAAGAAAAAGAGTGTGTTGTTGAAAGAAAAGTTTATGAAACAGACGAGGTAGTAGGTGAGCCCTACCCAGCTCCCCATAAATGCCCCAAGTTTCCTCTCTTGCTTCAGCAATAGAGTAAGATCCAAATCCTTTCTCTGTACTTGTGTTCATCCGGAAATAGGTAATTGCACTTGCCAAAAGTTGAAGTCAGCAGTCCACGGACAAGTTTGGGAGAGGTTTTCCTTTATTCTTCAATTAGGAAAAAATGTCAAACTCTCTTAAAATAATTCACAATAGTAAAATGAATTCCATGTTTTTATCATCCAATTTGAACTGTTATTAACACTTTCCAAATCATGCCACTTAATCTCTGATAATTTTTTGCCACCTTCTTAATGATCCAAATAGATTGCTTTTCATAAATCTGCATTGGAGTGATGACTAGAAATGCGGAGCAGAGTGAACTGTCAGGTTCTTCATGTGACCCATGTTTTCTCAAAAAAAAAAAAAATGTAAACAGAAATACAATGGATTTTTTTCCCACCTCTACTGTCCTCAAAATAACTGAAGCACCACAGAATTTGTTTATTTTAAATCTTCATTCATTTCATTATGAACAAAGCAGTTAGTAAGATTTTAGACTTGGTCCTAACTGACTTCATAAACTCTATTTGAAAAGACTTACAAAGTGAACCTAGTAACATAAAGTCAAGACCATAAAATAAAAGCAACTCCTGTTTCTAGATAGCCAAATGCTCATGTAGCTGGGGCCTGTCCAAAGTCAGAAGTTTTAGATTCAGGTCCCAGGCCTGCTCAGTAAGGAGTCATGGACCTCATGACCTCACCTCGGTGGAATGTCTGGGTTCCTTTGCAAGGGCTGCTGGAACAGAGTGCCCCAGACAAGACAGCCTGAACAATGGACATTTATTTTCTCACATTACTGTGTGACAGAAGTCTGACATCAGGGTGTTCCTTTGAATCCTCTCTCCTTGACTTGTAGATGGCCATTTCTCCCCACGTGCTCCTCCTTCTCAAAGGAGACCGGTCAGATCGGACTGGGCCCACCCACATGATCTTATTTTACCATAATGAGCCCTGTCTCCAAATGCAGTCACATTCTGAAGTACCAGGGCTCAGGCTTCAACATATGAATTTTGGAGGGGGACACAATTTAGCTCTTAATCATGTACCAGCTAAATGAGTTGTGGTGAGGTTGGGTGAGATAACATTTACCAAAGTTACTGTCAACTGTAAAGCACTGTACCGAATGTGTTTATTGTTTGGTCATAATGCATTTTTTTAATTTGCCAGAATTTAATTACATGAATCAACTATATTCTGTGCTGAGCTAGCTGAATGTAGAATCCCTGTGTTTTAAAAATTCATCATATTAAAGAGAATCATTAATTAACTATACTAAATGAAAGGCATGCATGCATGTGTGAGAGAGTGTGTGTGAAAGAGAATGTGTGTGTGTGTGTGTGTGTGTAAAAATCTGTGAAAGAGAGCATGAGAGTGTGTTTGTGGGAGTGCAAGTGAGAAGGTGAGATAGGGTATGTGAGAGTGTGTGAGTAAGTTTGTGAGAGAAAGTGTGTGAGTATATGAGAGAGAGTGTGTGAGAAAGAGTGTGAGAGTGCATGTGTGAGAGTGTGCAAGTGAGAATGTGAGAACGAGACTGAGTGTGTGTGAGAGAGCGTGTGAGAAAGAATGTGTGTGTGAGAGAGTTTGTGGAAGAAAAAGTGTCTGTGAGAGAGTGTGAGAAAGAATGAGTGTAAGAGTGTGTGTGAGAGTGTGAGAGAAAGAAAGAGAGAGGAGGACATTCTGGGGACCATTTGGAGGCCATCTTGGAAGCTGACTGTTTGAACCAATAATGAGGGAGTGCTGTTGTTTCAAAAAAGATTAGCTTCTGTCAATATTACATGAAAATTTGTTCTTTATATTATCAACATAAAATGAGTTTTCACCTGTTTCTTTTCATTACAAAAATAACTCAAGGGTCAAATCATTTGGCAGTTATGTTTGCTGTTCAAACATCTTCTTTTGTGGAATTAATTCTAAGTTGAGCATACACATTATCTTGAAGTGTATCAGCCAAAATTAACTGCTCTTGTGATTCTGTAGGTAAAATCTGGGGTAGAGAATGAATATGAAAAACAGATTCACATAGGTGTGGGGATTAAATGAGTGCGTAGGGAAGAGCTCACTCTTATCAGTCAATTAGCAGATAAAGAAAAGTTGGTAAAATATTCCATATTTTTTTTACTTAAACAAAATAAGATAAAAAGAAGGATTTCAGGGCCTATTTAGCACACAAATTAAGATATCTAAAAAAATTAAAGCACAAAATCACAATCCTAGTAATGCAATGACAATCATTATGTTAAGGGACAATTAAGCTGGGTAATAAGTGTTTGGGTTATGCTGATAGGAGGCGTCCTGAGATGTTAGTTCAGGGGACAGATGGAGAACTCAGGATTCCGTGAAATGAAGTGGAAAGTGAGGAATCTGGAGCAATTGTCACTTGTATGTTCTTGGATGTGAGATCTGAATTGGATGTCAGGCACACACACTGCCATCCAATATAAATAAACATTTCTTATGAGAAAAATTATAGAGAAAGTCTCTTAAAATATGCAAAATGAAGAAGGAATAAATAAATCTGGAGTTTCTTGATTGGCCAAGATTAAGAAACAAATATTAACATAAAACTCTCAGTTCTTTGCCACTAGCGCTTCTGAAAATGGTAAAGAGTCGAACGTTCTGGAATCAGTGATTTATAAGCTCCTGTACATCATCTACAGTAGGTGACTCATGAGTCTTGTGGTCTGTAGAAAGGTGCCAAGCTCTTCCTCCCCAGGGAAGGCGAGAAGCATGGTGTTCTTTTGGACAGGGCAATCTAGATGAGAGAAAAGTATGTGTGCCTGTGTGTGCTGCGAAAAGACCAACCAAGTCAACTATGGGGCATATATAATATAACCAGGAAGCCAGATTTTACCTGAATAGATGAGCTAGTCAAGGAAACTTGTTGATTCAAGACACACAGGCACCTTCCTCGTCTCCTAATGACAGAAATGGAGACTGGGTGAGGAAGGGCAGACAGACATCACAGCGTCTCTCGCAGGGGACAGCTCTGTTCTCACTGTGGTGGAATTGTTCACAGATTTGAACAAGGGGCCCCTTATTTCATTTTGCACTCATTCTGCAAATTCTGCAGGCATTCCAGTCACCTGGGTTAGCGTTGGGGAAGACCCCTAAGTTCTCTGGCCTCTGTCCCTCACCTCTACAATGGGCACATTGTAGGACCCACTTCCTAGGATCCCCTACACTATTGTGGAAACAGTGCTCATCACCATGCCTGACTTGGGTAATGGCATGCGTAACTTTGCTGCCCTTTTGATTGTTCTGTTGTTGTGTTAGTGTGAAACTTTGAAAGAAAATAGTCTGGTCCAGACTGCCAACAACCCTGCCCAACCAGGGCTCAACTCACTAAGGTGCTTGTGTAAAACCCATCAGTCAAATTCTCAAGGTCACTTTTCACTCTTTTAATGAAACAACTGCTTTGACTGGGTGGTTATATACTTTCTAGATAAACCAGACACATACATTAACATCTCAGGCTGTGTGAGGACTTAAAATTAGCCCCACCAGTGGAAAGTAGATAGCTGGTGTTCTCCTCCAAACAAATACTAACCATTAGTAATAGTCTCCTTATCCAATTATGGGCCATCCTATACATAAGAAAGAGAGAGCCCTGGGGCTTTTGAAGGAGGTGGGCAGCAGGCGGTGACGGGGGTAGGGAGAGCACAGCTGAGAGACGGCAGGTAGACGTGGCCATGAGATTGTCCTCTGAGTCCTTCCAGACAACATTCTGTTCAGTGGACCCATGGACCCACTCTCATTAAATGTCCCCACATGAGTTATCTAGGCAGCCCATTTCCTTTGGCTTTCAAGGCCACGGTTACTTGCCATGGAGAGGAAGGACCATGTTTCTGTGAAATAGTGAAACGGTAAGTTCACAGTCCGTACACGGCCCCCCGTAAATTCACCAAGAGCTGACAAAAAAAGTTTCGTATCCAATCTGAATACGTAGAAAAACATTGCTTTTTGCTGATGTTTGAAGGGAACACATTTAGAGTTCACCTTTAAATACAAGAATCGTCAAGGTGCTGTTCAGTAAAAATTAATATAGTAATTAGTTACAGGATGAACCAATGTGTAGGGAATTGTGGGTCCAATTAAAATACACATTTTTTTAAGAAAATTAACCAATTTGAATCACAATGTCAGCCAATTTGCACACCCTAGTGTGCCTCTTCCCTGGCTGCAAATAACAAAGCAGACAACCAACCTAATGGAAATGTTGCATGTAATGAAACTCCAGAGGGTTATGGGTCCCCTGGGTGGCAGGTGTTATTAAAATTTGAAAGGACATTATTGTTACAGTTGGGCAGGGAATTTTGAGTACTGGCATAGCAGGGCATTAAGGCCATCTGTCTTCCACAATGTGCCTAGTGATATTAGAGAAAACAGGAAAGAGCTGCTATATATTGGAAATAAGGACATTTAAACCATTTATCTTGAAACACACGCATTCTCAGTGTGTACCATTTCTGTGTGAAACACGGATCCTGTCTGTCTCCCGAATCAACCCATTTTCCTCCTTCCTGTTTCTCTCTCTCGAGTATTTTCAAAGGGGAAGCCTCACATCTAGAGATAGGAGTGCAAATGGCTCGTGCTCTGAGTCTGAATCTATCATTCGCAGGCAATTAAATGATTCACAAACTACTGTTCTTGGAAAGGTATCCCCTGAAAAATATCTTCATTATTTTTTTCAGCACACATAAGTAGTAGGTTAGACTATTCGTGCAGACTCCATTCCTTTGAAGTATTCTCTAGGCCAATCGCCCTCCTCCTTTGACATTCATGCCCTTACAGCCCTCAAACGTTATCACATCTTCATGCCACTGACGTACACTGAATGTCATCGGATTCATTCAGTGACATTCCTCCAGCTTCATGGGTATGGCAGACGGGGGGATTAGACACACCTCAGGGTGTCATGATTTCTGGATTAGAGCTGAAGTCACACTGGACTTGCTTACTCTCCGATTGCAGACTCTTTTGCATAAACACGTCAGCGCTGTTGTTCATGACTTTCTAAGTATACCCCCTGCTGATCAGCTGGGGTCCGGATTGCGGGTCCGCGGGTCCGTTAACGCGAATTACCCAGGCTAAACATTACCTCGTTATTTCCCGTGAGAACGCTTAACTTTTCTTGTTCCGTTTTAAATATTGGGTTCCTTTCTTTGGCGATGCTTACAACACGTGCCAACTGGGGATCAGTTCAGAAATAACAAAGCAGTGGCTGTGTGTCCTCGTTTTCCCAGCCAAAAATAAGGACGTATCATAAATTCGGTGTAGTGTTAATCTTTTGATAGCAACCTCTCTCGCAATCAGTGCATCGTAATGCAGCTGGATTTGTCAGTGTTTGGCTCTCCCATGCTAAGTAATTGTGAGCTGATTTCAGTTCTCCAGTCTATCTTCTTCCTCACATACAACGCACCGCATATGTTGAAGTAGCTCGAAGAGATTTGTTTTTGCCTTGAACGCTATTTTGTCCCATGCCCTCGTGCAGCAGTGGGTCACCTGGTATGACAGGCTGGAGAAAATGGGTCAGGCTTAACCGTGTTACTTCAGAGTACAGAAGAGGACATTCACACAGATACAAGGAAAGTGGGGAGGAGAGCTAATAGCTAAAGATAACAAAGCTGGAATGCACTTCCTTGCAAGGTCTTGAGCTCTCTACCACCAGAAACCAAGCAGAGACTAGGCAGATGCTACCCAGCTCATTTTTGTACTAGGTTTTTAGATGGGTGTGTGTTGGCGGGGCTGGGGGGAGAGTGGTTAGCTCTGGGATGATTCTCTATTGTTTTGTCCCTCATCTGAACTGTAGAAAATTATCAGTAGACATGGAAACCACCAAGATAGGAACACTGGCAGTGATAAGAAACTGATAATCAACAGAATTTCCATTTGGACTTGGAAGGCCCTATTTTGCGTTGTTCCCATGAATTGTTTTATGTTGTACACTTGGTAACCACACCTGAAAAGCGGAGATCCGAGAGACCTTTCCTAGGGATTAGTGCATATTCAAGCTTGTTCTGATCCCCAAATTCCGCGGGCGGTGGAGGGGTTTAACAAACCAGTAAAGCAATTCTCAGTGACGGCAGCTCGGCGTCCTACAATTCAATTCAGTCCTGACACGATCTGCCTAGAAATAGGATCAGATTCACAAGTTAAGGACTCAGTCCAAGATTGTCCTCCACCTCGGATGCCTATCGCAAGCTCAGGCTGTCACCCGTGCTCCTACAGACTGGCTGTGGATTGGAGGTTCCTATGACCCCTTCCTTGGGTTCAATAAATTTGCTAGAGTGGCTCTCAGAACTCAAGTACTTTACTTACTAGATCATCAGTTTATTATGAGAGGATATAACTCAGGAACATGCAGATGGAAGAGATGCTTTGGGCCTGGTATGGGGAGAGGGCACCGAGCTTCAATGTCCTCTCAGAGGGTAACATTTTCCCCAAATCTCCAGATGTTCAAGAGCCTGGAAACTCTTCAAACACCATCCTTAGTAGAAGCTTCCTTACAGGGCTGCAGCTGATGAAATCATTGGCTGTCTGTGACGGGTTCAACCTCCAGTCCTCTCTCCTTCCCAGAAATCAGGAGGTGAGACTGACTGTTCTCTATTCCTGGTTGGTTCCCTTGGCAAAGAGCCCCCATCCTTAGCTTCTTTCCAAAAGTCACATAATGAAGGACACTTTATTGCTTCTTGCCCTAGGACATCCCGAGAGTTTTGGGAGCTCTGGTCCAGAAGCAGGAGACGATGGCTCCATACACATTTCTTATTGTAACTCGCCGTGTCGGAGGGTGTCATAGACCAGACCAGTTGCTTGTCTCTGTCTGGTCCTGAGCCAGCGTGGTTTTAGGTGAACTGGAGAATGAACCCCAAACAGACTATATGCATCTGTGTAAAGCGGCACGAGGTTGCAAATACTACACCACAGAGAGTCAGGGCTCCTGCCGTATCCTCACCTCTCGGGAAAGATTCGGAGTGAGAAGTAACTACTTTCTAAAGCGAAGATGCAAATATGGAATTTGACCTTATCTACTATCCATCCGATGATGAAAACCCAGTTTGGTTCTAAGACAAAAGGCTTAAAGACCGTTTCTGATGGACCACAGCCACTAGAAACTCTTCCCCCACCACTGGTAGAGTTCCCCGTGAGGGAGGGCCACGTGAGCCACGTGGGTGGCAGCACGTGGCACCATTTTCTGAGTTGTCAGAACACAGAGAGACCCGTGCAGTTACTTACCCGCCCAGTGGGCAGGAGCCTGAGCTCGGCTCACCAGGAAGACACACAGTGATGACCCGCCATGCCTGCTGGCAAAGCTCCAGTGGGGACAATCTCAGAAGGTGTGATCTGTACCTGGGCCAACAGTGTCACTGGCCAGAGCCCATGGCATTCACAGCCTGAAAGCCACCATTGGCAACACAGACCAAGGGGTGTGGCGGTGTGCCAGTGAAACTTCAGTTACGGACCCTGACATTTGAATTTTATAGAAATAATATGTTTCATGAAAAAGTCCCCCTCTCTTGATATTTTCCAGCCATTTACAAATATATGAGCCACTCATAGCTTAGGGGCCATAGGAAAGAAATAGGGATTTGGCTTGATGGCAAAAGCATGCTGACCCCCGATCTAGCATGTTAAGAAAAAAATCAACAACAAAATAAACTACTGCCGTATTTTAAAATAGTTTTGGGGTAGGGTCTGGTCCTTGTCGATATCCAGCGATAACTGTAGTGATTAGAAGAGCTATTGTGTGTGCTGCTGGAAAGGGGATTTTTCAAAGCCTACCTACAGAGCATTCCCAGCAGTGCCAAGATGGGTTGCTCACGGAGGTCAGGTCTGGGGGTGCACTGTCAGCTTCACCTCTCTCTTTTGGCCCACATGTCTGTTACACAACAGTGTCGCACCCAGTCACCTGTACCGGGGACCAGGGCGTGGGGGAGAAGAGTTTCCCTTGGGAGAATGGAAATTTTAAATCCACAAAGCCCACATTAATTGGAGCAGTGGACTCTACCTCTGTGACAACAAAGAGGCCTCCTGGATAATTCCTGATCCCACGGAAAATCTGTGAGTAGTTTGTCAGTCCTGTTTTGATAGAATCTGTTAGCTGCCCACGGCCGGCAGGCAGTGCCGGGTGGACGCTGTGCTTATTTCCCTGACTTGGGCATGATCTAGGAAGGACAATGAGGGCTTTCACTTACTCATAACTGTTCCGAGTCGGTAATGGAAAGCGACAAGGTTATCTAAATACAAATTCAACGTGGGCTTAATCTCATTCGGTTATAATAGGAATTCAGCCGGGAGCTGGTCCACGCTGAACGACACCTTTTTCCAGAGCCACGGTTTCCGCTTCTATCTGTGATTCAAATATCAAAGACACAGATGTGAATAGCTAAGGACATCTGCAAAAACAAATGCGGTGTTTACAAAATAAAATGTCCCAGGTAGAGGAAAAGATGTGGAAACAGCAAAACTGCGGAGCCGCTGGCATTCCGAGCCATGGAAAGAAACATGGGACACACTCGAGAGTCCAGAACAACCAGCGGCTCATCGCTGCGAATCACACAGTCCGCCGAAGCTTCAGGACGGAGATGAGAACGGAAGTCACTCACGGTTTATTCAGCGGCAATTTAGACCCGAGCCAACATAAGTCTATCTCAAACGATTCAGTCATCGCTGCCCACAGCAGAAGTTCAAGTGCAGTGATAGCCCATTTCCAATCCCCAAACAGCCTGGTGGAGATAAATGCTTATTAGGTTTTATTTATTTATTTTTTTCCCGCTCTTCACGTGTCTAAATTCTTGTGGGTTTCTGTTGGCGCTGCTATCCACTCTCATCCTCCTATTCTACTCTATTTTTTTTAAAGAAGATTTTATTTACTTATTTGACAGAGAGAGAGAGATCACAAGCAAGCGGGGTGGGAGAGGGAGAAGCAGGCTTCCCGCTGAGCAGGGAGCCCAACACGAGGCTCCATCCCAGAACCCTGGGACCACGACCCCAGCTGAAGGCAGATGCTTAACGACTGAGCCACCCAGGCACACACCCTGTCCCATTATATTCCTAAATTTCACAAATATGTCCTACTTTAAAATAAAACAAAAGAAAAACAAGTGTTTTACCAATAAATCTGGCGTAGACATTTCCTTGTTTTGAGACGTTCCCTGATGCTCTGGTGGAGGAGGGGGACGGTAAAATCATGAACATCCGTCTCGGTATTTGGCCCTTTGCTTGTTCACGGGTGCGCTGAGTGGATGCTGGTCTACACCTGGACCAAATCTTCCATCCTGGCTGGCCGTTACGTGAGTTGAAGACGCCTGTTCTATGTTCTTATAGACATAATGTGTGTATTTTGTCGTCTAGAAAATTAACAAAATGATATTTTGAATCTTAGTAATAGTATTTTAAGAAGCTGAACCCTCACTCCTGGCTGAAGCACATTCAGTTTCTTCCTTCACAGAGGTGACTGCGGCATGGCTTTTCCTCTCAACCTTTGGCTTTAGCTGAACTAGCTCAAGTTTTGGGGTGTTCAGGGTTCAGACAGCAACAAGCTCCTTTATCGAGCATCTCTAGTTTTTAGGGGTTATTTCATCATAATCAAACCTCTTTTTTTTATTATTAAGTTAAAAGATATGTATTTATTTATTTAGAGAGCACATGAGCAGGAGGAGGGACAGAGGAAAAGAATCTCAAGCAGACTGCCCACCGAGTGTGGAGCTCTATGAGGGGCTCAATCTCACAACCCAGAACACAAGACCTCAGCCAAGGTCAATCGTCGGACACTCAACTTACTAAGTAGTCAAACCTCTTTTCACCTCTGTCTCTCAAGACTCCATCTAGAGTTGGAAAACACATTGCAACCAACCCAATATTGCATCATGGAACTGACATGAATCTCATCTCATTAAAAGCCCTTTTGTTTTTCTGCATAGAAGTTCAGACTCTGAAGCTCCTTCATTGGCTTTAATAATACTTCCATCGTCTGGTGTCCTCTGGGGTCTCCTCTGACAGTATCGGTAACTTGTTCAAGTTCACATAGTCAATAAAATCAGAAGAGTATCTAGAATGTCTCTGTATGTTTCATCCAAAGATATATGACCCAACATTGAGAATCTGTAGAGCATAATATATACATTTCATATGTATATTCAAATATAAATTTTGTGTATATTCATATATATTTCATATGCGGTATATGTGAAAGTCCATGTGTATATGTATATGTGCATTTGTACCTAGACATACACTCTTAAATCATGTGGCATCTGTGAAGACATTACTTGTTCAATAAATTTATTGGGTATCTATTCTGTGTAAGGAAAAATCCTAGCTACTCTGAATAATTTGTACGATATATAAAGAGGTATATATTGTTTCTGTTTTGTAAGCCAGTTCTGCTTTGCTTTCGCACATATTTTATAGTAAAACTGGTATACTTTAGGATAATTATATATATGTGTGTGTGTGTGTGTGTATTATATATATTACATATGTCTCGAAGAATGAATATATACATACATATTTTCAAAAACATTCATTCTTTGAACCAATAACTTACTGCAATTCCAGGAATTTATCCTAGGGAAATCATCAGATTTCTCTTACAAAAATATCTGTTGAAGCATTACTCATCAAGAAAATAATGGAAATAAAGTAACTAATACTTTCAGTGAGCTTCTTTAGTTTGAACACCCCTTTAAGGAAAAACCAAGTAGTATTTTGTTGTTCCTGAAATTAGCCACTAAACCTGCTAAGACACATGGCTATTTCACGCTTCACTAGATTAACCTAACTGAAGCCTTTTAGCCTCTATAAGTATAGAAATATAAGGGAGTTGTTTGAAGGGCAAGAAAATTAGAATTGAATGCCCTGAATTTCTTATTTCTTTGCTACTAAAACATGTGATGAACACTCAAGCCTAGTGTCACTGTTAACGCAAAGCTGTTTCTTGCTTAGACAGTGGACGGTGGACTGCCATAGTGGCCCAGAGAGGGGCTCCCACTCCAGTGTGGTGGTGGGACTCCTCAGGGAGGGAGCTACCTGCCATGGAATGTCAGGGCCCCAGAAGTGGGAAGAAGTTTTCTCCCCTGAGGGGTAGTCAGGCCTGGAGGTTGAAGCCCAAGTAGGTTGAGGAGGGAAGAGAGTAGCAGGAGAGACAGGAAATGGGTAATACATAGGGAGAGTGACCCCCCAAAGTAAATATCTTAATGATGATTAGAACTAGGATTTTATATTGTTAGAGGAGGAGTTACAAAAATAGGAGAGAAGGTGACTAGAATAAAATTCTCCATGTTGATTGTGTTAGAGTGAACTCATCATTTTTAATACCTGATCTTAGATATAGAAATAAATATAAACATGCATATGTGTGTTTGCCTAGCTCTGTCCACTGAGGAAAAATGAGAGCCGTGTCACCCCCCATGGAATGAGCAGATCCAATGCCTATTTTCCACTATAAAGAACCAAGACTCTTTGGAGAAATGTTCAGCCTCAAGGCTGGACCAAAAACATTACCCAATGAAACCACCAAATCTTGTTTACCCAGAAGAAAAATTAGTGTTTCAAGTATGGTGGGAATGTCTGAAGGACACAGAAGCCAGTTTGAAGGGACAGCACTGGTCCTGACAAGTGAAGCCTCAAAATACATAATGAGAGAATAGATTGCAGTCCATTGGATAAAAATGAGAACTCTTACCTTATATGACTCTGGAGACATGTAGCCAAAACGGAGTGAATAATTTGAAGCTATGATGAAGAACAGACTATTTCTATATTTCCAAAGTATGTGCTCACAAACTATGTCCTGATTATAAGGGAGGAGAGGGTAGCTCAGCAGTGGAAAACATGGAAGACACCATCTTAATTCACTACCAAAGGGAAAAACCTGGGTGTAGACAGATCAACATCTGGTGTCGCTTGAAGGATAGCACACGAAGAACACAGCGTCGCGTCTACAATTCTCTGGCCAAAGACCCAGACCCTGCCTCAAATCATGAGTAAGAATAAAATTCCCATCCCCCCAACTAACTGTTATGTAATCTTCAAAAGCACCAAGATCATGACTTCTAGAGAAGACAGAGGACTTTCCCAGGTTGGAGAAGACTGAGCAGATGTGACAACTGTGGTGTTTGCTTCTGATCCCTTGATACAAAAGACATTGTGGGCGCAGTTGGCAGAACCTATATGACATGCATGAGGTTTTAAGGCAGTATGAATTTCCCGAGTTTGATGCTGCTCCTTGCTTTGCATTTCCCTTGTTGGAACACAACAGTAAATTCAGTTGATGGGATCATGGGTTGGCTCTTTACGCTCAAGTGGCTCTGGGAAGAAAATAGGAAAAAAGCACTCTTTGCACAATAATCCAACTTTTCTATTAAGCTGTGACTGTTTTGAAGGAAAAAAATTACTTCTTTATAGTGGGTAAGTTCTTTGATCCCTCTTAGGTTGGTTTTCTTCTTTTATACGCGTGAAGAAAAAATACAATAATGTGTATGAAAACTACCAAGACTGCTGACATAAGTTCTTGCTACACATCATCATCATCACCGTAACAATATGCTGCATTAACAAAACCCTTCACCCATTTCTCCTCCATTCATCTAGTCAACAACTAGTGAACCTAGAATTGGCATTAAGCAGCTTGCTGGGTGAAGAAACGCAATGTCAAACAAAATATATTGGAGCACGAGGTGCCCTGAGGAAAGAGAAGTAAATCCTTGTTCCTGGCAAGGTGTGATATGAACTACAATGAAATAGACGTCAGGTCATGATGAGGGGCCAAGACAGAGCCCAGAAATCACAATACAGCGTCAGGAAAAGTTTCATCAAAGCTTGATGCTTAGATTGAGGTGGGTAGGAGAAAATATAACTGAAGAAGGGGAGAGAGACAACAGGATGTATGAGGCCACAGAGTCATGAAACATGATATAATTGGGGACCCCAATAAGAGCAGTGGTCCTAGAGTGATCGGTGACCCTGGAAGGGGTCAGAGGAAGGGTGTATAGGAAGAACATCTAAATGGAAACAGGTAATTTGATAACAAGAGTAAGTGTGGACTGATGCTTTAGTAAATGAAGGTCTTGCCATGGTTGCAAGATGGCACTCTTCAGCTCTGCCAACTTGGAGACTTCGGTGCTGGTGTGTAGACTCCAGCTTGGGATACTGGTCCGTTCATTGTTGTATGGATTAGAGGGGAGATAAGATTTGAATATTATTAAGAAGTCAGCCCTGGGGATCCTGATAATGAAATTTCTGTGGGCTCTCCAAGTGAAGACATTAAGTGTTTACCCACTTTGTTGAGCATGCTGGATTCCCAAGGGTGCAGACACTCTACTGTCTATTAGACCCAGTCCACTTCCTGGTCCCCAGAAGGAAGTCAGGGGGCCTTCCCCATTCTCTGAGCCAGGGATGCAGTCTCATTTGGCTTCAAAGCATCCTTGCTAGGATCCAGCCAGAATCCCAACCTCTCATTCTATTTGAATGTCTCTCTGTCCCAGGCCTGGCCTGCTTCAGGCTAGGAAGTGGCAAAGCAGAAAAGGGATCTGGCCTGTTTCTTTCTTCAGTTTCCTTCCCTCATCTGGTTCCCATGCTTGACTTCTTGAGGATCAGGCCCACGATGTGGAACAGAACTGGGAATGGTGCTCTCATTCGTATTCCCCAGGGAGGCCTGGGTATCCGTGCCCTGCAGTTAGGGACCTCCAGACTCCATTTCTTCAGAACAAGCCTCTTTACCTAATGGCTTAAAATGTGCCTTCACTCTGGATTTCCCGAGGCCCTTCCCTCTGGTGGGTCTTTTTCCTCTTCCAGGCATCTTCTCTTGGGTGGGATCCCTTCTGGGTTAACTGCAAGCCAGCCCCCCATCTGCAGAGTTCGTGGCTGGCCCTGGAAGCTCAGGCATTTCCTGGCACCAGGGAAGATTTAGCTGGTATCCACACAGCCACTTGGGCCTGCTTTCCAAGCGTTCAGTTGGCAGCTCTGCCTCTAGCCTCTTTGCCTTTAGACCCTTTAGGTGTGAACCAAATCCTTCACACCTTTAGGTGTGAGGCCATGTCTCTCACATTGCAGAGGCATGGGTCCAGGCCCCAAAGACAATCTGGGAGCCCCCTCTCATTTGGTGCTGGGTGAGGGGAAGCCTCCCTCTCCTCTCACATGGGTAAGGAAAGGCCACAGGAATGCAACAATTCTCTCACTTTCTGGTATGTTCAACTTCATCTCCTTTTTACCCACAAGGTGGACAATGGGATGGCGGGAACATTTTACAATCTCTAAGCGTTCCTATCAGCACATGAGCAGGCTCTTGGCAGCTCATTCTTGTGTCATACTTAGAGTTTTGGGCCTCGGTCCAAACCCCACAACATCTTGTTTCAAGTACACTGACCAGGCTAGAAATGTCAACCTGGGGGCTAATGGCTCCAGGAAAATGCTCAACTCTGAGAAATCACTGTGATGTACCTGGGAAGTTGAAGGGTTGGCATTTGGGAGTCCCAGCAAGACTCAGTTCTTTTTATGATTCTGTCTTCATCTCTGGTTAGCTGCCAGCAGGTAATCACAAGTTACTAACCAGGTTAAGGTCATGTCTAACCAGCATGCATAAACCAAGAAAGATACAGAAATAGCATTAAATAGGGGTCTGGGGGGGCTCAGTCAGCTAAGCATCTGACCCTTGATCTCAGCTTGGGTCTCGATCTCAGGGTTGTGAGTTCAAGCCCTGCATTGGGCTCCATGCTGGGCGTGATGCCTACTTACAAAACAAAACAAATAAAAAGCATTAAACACACATACCTACTCACACACACTTTGTATGCGGGGCTCTACGCTATTTTATTCCTTCCCTTCATCTAAACACTGATCCATTCCACTTGACATGCAAGGACTAAAGAAAGGCGATGTCCTTCAGCAGAATAGCACCCCTGTGGCACAGAAAGCACAACATGCCTGGGACGCAAGCCGGCAGCGGGGGCTGTTCTCCCAGCACCTCGACTGGACCTGACTGCCATGTTGTGTGGAAGGAAGTCACATGGGGACGCAGCCAACACGGGGCTCAGCTCTACACTGGAGAGCTCTGCTCTGTGCTTTTCATCACGTGGGGCATGGAGGTAAGAGGACTTTTTCTCATTTTCGTTTTTGTTTTACTTTGAAATAGGTTTATACTTCTAGAAAAGTTGGAGACCACACAAAGAACTTACCAATGATCTTCAGCCAGATCTGCCCATTGTTTCACACATGCCACAATTTGTTGCTTTTCGGAGCTTCCCGAGGCTGGGACGGAAAGACCGTGCTTCTCCACCCTTCACCATTTCAAAGGGTATTTCCTGAGAACAGGACATTGTCTCCATCTCTTGTGTAACCACAGGGTAGTTATGAGATTCAGAAGATTAAATCCTGATAAAATACTTTAATCCACTATGTAGATTCCAAATTTGTCATATGTTTCAGTAATGTTCTCTGTTGAATCGTTATTGTTTTGTTGTGTTTTCTTGGTCCTTTAGTTGGGTCCCCTCCTAGATCTAGCCCATGACAACCCTTCGGGTTGCTTCCTTGTGGTCTTCAGACATGTCTCTATGGGGTTCATTTATTTTGAGCAATTTCTTGCTTTGGGGTCATAGACTTTTTTAAATAGACTTAATTTTTTTCAGAGCACTTTTAGATTCACAGCAAAACTGAGTGAAAGGTACAGAGGGTTTCCATTGACCCCTGCCCCCAGGTCAGTCTCGCCTTTCCCACTCCATGGCTTGTATCCACTATTATGGCATCAGACCGAGTAGTTTCGTGCCCTAAAACACTCTGTGCTCCTTCTGTTCATGCTTGCCTCCCTGCTGACTTCCGGGAACCACTCATCTTTTTACTGTCCCCGTAAACCTTCCAAAACCATCACATAGTTGGAAGCATAAAGTACATAGGTCTTTTTAGATTGGCTTCTTTCACTTAGTAATACGCGTTTAGGGTTCCATGTCTTTTCATGGCTTGATACTTTATTTTTCTTTAGTGGTGGATAATACTCCATGGTCTGGATGTACCATTTTTGTGACCATTCACTGCTGAGGGGCATCTTTGTTTCTAAGTTTCAGTGATTATGAATAATGCTATAAACTAACTGCTCTAAGGGTCTATGCGTAGGTCTTTTTGTGGATAGACGTTTTTCAGCTCCTTGGGGGAAAACACCAAGGAGCACGGTTGTTGCATCTTATGGTAGGAATATGGTTAGTTTTGTAAGAAACTACTAAAGTGTGCTCCCATGTGGCTGTGTTCCAGTGTCGTGAAATCTCATCTGTTTTGTATCTCTTTATCATTATTTTATTTTATTTTATACTTTTTAGTCTTGGTTAAACTAATTACTTCCTGGCTGCTAGGCAAATGAGCAATTCTTTTTTTTTTTTTTTAAAGATTTTATTTATTTATTTTATTTGACAGAGAGAGATCACAAGTAGGCAGAGAGGCAGGCAGAGCCAGAGGGGGAAGCAGGCTCCCCGCCGAGCGGAGAGCCCGATGCGGGGCTCGATCCCAGGACACTGAGATCATGACCCAAGCCGAAGGCAGTGGCTTAATCCACTAAGCCACCCAGGCGCCCCAGCAAATGAGCAATTCTTAAGTTTGTGTATTAATTATAGAATTTCTGGATTAGTCATTAATTGGGGCATTTATACATCTCTCTTTGTCTCTCTTTCTCTAGAAATACTATAGAATTATTTTCATTGTTTGGGTAAGAATTTCTACAGTTGAGTTTTTCCTTCGGTTTTTCTTCAGAATTTATTTTATCCCAGTGTGTTTTCCTACATTTGCCCTTAACCTCATTTTCCAATTTATCTGTGAAAACTCTTTGTGGCCTAGTTTAAGGGCTGCATTCCGCCAAAGAAGGATGGTGTCTTTTCCATCATTCTCCTGGGTTCCATCATCCCACCAACCTGGGATGACCCTTAGATGATTTGCCAAAGTTTTTGACAGACTTGCAGGTAGTGTTAACTTGTGTTGGAAACTGGCTGAAGAATGAGATTGCTACTACAGACCATCAGAGAACTTCCTTTCCCTTCCACCTAGAACGGCTGTATGTTCCAGGCTGTTAGAGTATAATTGTAGTGTCCTTTCCCCTGAGAAGCATCTGTCTGTGGAGGGCACATTATATGGCCACTCAAGGCTGAAGTGATGCAGTTGAGTTTCCTTCCTGTCCTTGTTAGTGTGGCCCATTGCCTTGTTTTCATTCACAGAATGTGAGCCAACCCTTTGGGGCAGGGTCTTGTCAGGGATTCCCACTAGACTTCTGACCTCATTTGGCCCTATGCTCCGTCTCTTGGCTTTGGTCTCCCTCACCTTATGCAGCCATCATAGTAAGTCTCATATATGTCCGAGTCCAGGGCACAACGCTCCGGAGAGACCTTTGCTTGGAATAAAGTTTGCTGGTGCCACTGGATTCATGGTGGCTCTGGACCTCTACCCTGGACTGAACAGTAATCTTCAGAAGGTGGCTCCTTTGTGTCTCTCAGTACCATTGCCTTGCCTTCGAACACAATCTCGTGATCCCTGAGTTCATTTTGTACCCATTTATCAGTTAATTCTTCTCCTTCCTTTATGTCCAGCAGCTTTTTATTAGTGCATTCCAGACTGCATTGCTTTACCCACATATCTCGGGCTTCTGTGCTCTGTTGAAAGAGAAACATTTCTATTTAATTAGCTTGTGTCATTTTCATGTATATTCATTGATAGGACAGGAAAGTCTGATCTCCGTTTTATCATTTCTCTCACATTTTCTTTCCCATTTCCTTTTGAAAGATTCTTCTATTCTTTCTGTTTTACTTCGTGGTCTGTGTGGGGGGGAGGGGGTTGTTTCTGTTTTTGTTTTTTGAAGATTTATTTATTTATTTGAGAGAGAAAGCGAGAGAGGTCGTCCGAGCAGGGGCAGGGGCAGGGGCCGAGGGAAAAAGAATCTCAGGCAGACTCCATGCTGGGCCCCACGTCGGACTCCATCCCAGGACCCTGAGATCATGACCTGAGTCGAAATCAAGAGTCAGTCACTCAACCAGCTGAGCCAACAAGGTGCCCCACGTTCTCTGTGTTTTTAATTTCGTATGTTTGAATGTGTGTATCTCCCTTCTGCATGCTTAACCAGATTTGAGTCTGGGCTTAATTTTTCCTGAAAGTTCCATTTTTAATTTTAATAATGTGTATGCAATTTCTTTTTTATCAGTTATTTATATTTTATATTTTAGTATTATTATTTTTATTTTATTATGTTGATCACCATAGAGTACATGTGCAGTTTTTTAAAGGAAGCTTGGGCAGTAGATCCTGGTGAACAATAATAAGAAATAATGATATATTCACCTCTGTTTCCCTTTAATTACCAGATAAGAAAATTAAAGCAATTACAGTCATTAATAGAATTGACTGTTACTATAATTAGTGTTTCTAAAGGACCCATTTATGCTCTTAAGCTTCTATTAATTAAGTTATGAGATTTAGGTAATTCTTCAGACTTCCCACGGTGACAGATAAGAATACTGGAGCACAGCTGTCCTCCCCTGCTCTCCCCTTCCAGCTCCAAGTTGGGCTGACATGGCGTCCTATTAGTTATACCCTGTATTTCCTGCTCTGTGCCTTTGCTTTGGCACTGAAATGGACCTGGTGCTCACCGCGGATCCTTTAATCCAACATTGTCGCTCATCTCTCAGATGAATTTTGTCATCAGGACTGATTTGTTATCAAATGATTTCCTTTCAGGAAGAGTGCCTTATGGCAAGAAGCAGGACTATTTGGAAGTGTCGACAGGGCTTGCCTGGCCTTGCCCTTTTCATCTTGCCTTGGACACAGAGGTGCTGCCTGAAGGTGGAGGCAGCCATCTTTTGGTCAACAGTGGGCAAAAGTGTTGGGTGCCAGGGTTGCTCCCCATCATGCCATTTCAGATTTCTTCTGTTCAGAAAGGTTAGAAGGGCTGAAACCATAGTTCGCAGAATCACTCGCAGTGAAGTCCTATGGGAGAGTTTACAGCCACCAACTAGATGTATTTAAGTGACTGACTGCGCTGACTTTGAACTAGGAAATATTAATAGTCAGCAGCATTATAACCAACAGACCGTGCACACATATACCCCAAAACAAGATAGAACTAGCACTAAATCTTAGGAAACTATACGCAGATCTAACAGTTTCTTCAGCCAGAATGATTTTGATAAAGATTAACTATAGATTTATTTTTAAATGAGTAGAAAAATTGTTTTATCTAATAACTCTAAAGGGTGAAAAGATACACTGGCCAAAAGAGGAGTTTTGATACTCTTTTGATTTGCCGTGTACACAAATAGAACAAATACTCTTGTATTAAGAAAAGAAGGAAGGAAGGAAGGAAAAGAAAGAGAGAGAGAAAGAAAGAAAGAATAACCTTTAAAAGGAATAGGTTGAAAACATCTCAAAACAACATATTTTTAGTAATGTTGGTTTAGTAATGTTGGTTCCAAACTCAAGAAAAATGTGAATAAACACAGGCACCTGATGTCTCACATGAGCCCCAACAATCTTTAAACCACACCAAGAGCCATGATGTAAGTCAGAGACAAGAGCCCAGAGGAAAGTCAAGTTTTGGTCAACATTTCCAGCAGAGGGACTGCACACAGACGTTCTCTAGCCAATGTTTCTACAATATATTTGCATGTAGAAAAACAAAAGTAATTTATTTTTTTAATTAACTTGCTCAAAATAGATATTAATTTCACAAATATTTGCTGAGCATCTAGTACAGTACTGACAGTTTTCTAGGCTGTGTGGATGCTGTGATGAATGAGACAAATTCTTTCCACCCAAATCTTATGTTGTCTTGGAAGAGGGTCTGAGGCTTATGCGCTGACGCATAACGGTGTGTGCCCCCCACCGCCGCCCCGCCCAGTCCTAGTCACCACTCCTGCCGCGCTTTCTCCCGAGAAGCAACTCCACTCCATCTGCACCTCAGCTCCTGAAGGATTCTCCTCAGCCTTAACAGTAGTAAATAAATATTGTGCAAACTAACCAACCAACCAATCTCCCCTGGACCCTCCTTTTATTATGCTGTTTTCCCATGATTTACCACCAGGTAAATTATGAGCATTATGTCTGCTCTGGTTTAAATCAAGTCTTATTGTACTGCGTATATACTGGAAACGATGATTATTTTCACACAATGAAAAGACTTTACGCCCAAATGAATTAGAGCACTCACTTATTTTTGGTGTTTTTCAAATCAATTATCCACTGTTGAATTATCAGTTAGACATTTTCTTTAGAGTATTCTGTAGCAGGGATTTTTCTACACTTACAAAGTATTTTTGAACCGCTTTATTACAAAGTGTGGTGATTCTCCTGTAACCCCTAACCAGCGATGTTCACGTTTGAACTTGGAGGTGCCAGAGACTGAGAGTGACTTATTTACCCTTGGCTCTTTTGGGGGACCAAGAAGGCAAGATAAAATATTCAATAAGCCTGATGTGACAATTACTGACAAGTATCTTGACTGTAAATTGTTTAGAGTGCTTTGTACTCAAAATTGTTAAATTCTCATATGTAAGTCTTTTAACAAGTCAGGCATTTGAAATATTAATTACAAAATAATGTTTAAAAGGATAAAGAGGAAAAGATAAAGAAGAAATGCTTTAAACATTAGTGTGTTCCTATGACTAGATAAGATACTTCTGGCTTCCTGTTCACTTGAATTTAAACAAAGATTTTGAAGTGTACATAAAGCATTCACACATCAAAGTCCAGCAAAATGATCAGCCCCTTTTTATACACAGACTGATAAAGCTTTGCTAGATTGTCTGTCCTTGCTGTCTTACATAGAATATACTTTTCTTCAGCTCTCTCTATAAGCTGTGGAAAAAATGGATTTTATCATAATCTATACTGGCTCTAGCTGTCAGTTTTTTTGTAAGCCTGGGTCCAGCAACTATTTTGTCTTCTGGTGGAAAAAAAAAAAAAACAGAAGAGATAAGAAAAGAAATGTAAATACAATTCATTATATAAAAGACAATCATTCTTTTATTTTTATAATGTATTCAAATTCTGCATGGAGAAGAAACTATTTTTAGCTAAATTCTTTTTAAAAAGACCCAGGAATAGCTTTTTATGTTAGTAAAAATCCTACAGTATATACCCTCCCTCTTTAATCAAGGACAGATTAGACTTCTTTTTGTGTTAATACCAAATGATGCTCTTGGTCAATATTTGAATGCACTTTTTGTTTTTATATGGATTTATCCTTTTGCTTTGCTTAGGTTTTCTCTAAATTAAAAGAAAACTTCAACAGAATTACAATTATCACTTCTTACTATTTATTTATTGAGGCTAAAAAACATCAGTCAGTTTCTTGTAGTAGAGCAAAGGCATTTGTCCTCAGAAAGCACATGGGCTGGTGCAACCGTGTTTCCTAACAAGTGTCCCAGAAGAAGAGAAGGTGTTCTTTGGGGGTGAAAATATTCAGGGATCAACTCTTCTGGGAAACATGGAGTTGAAAAAAGGCAACCAGATGTGCCTTGCTGGGATTTGAGAGGTGAGGTGGTGTAGCAGTGGACCAGGTCATAGCTGTCTTTTCAGACTCCTGTTCTTCTGCCCAAGACCCAGCCAGGACTGAAAGTACTGTTGCATGATTAACACTCAAGCTGCTGGTTAGAGTTTTAGAAAATCTCCTCAAGGACAAATTACCTTAAAACTAGAAATTAAAGCCTTAGTCACACAGCAAAGGAAACCATCAACAAAATGAAAAAAACAATCTATGGGATGGTAGAAAATCTTTGCAAATAATATATCTGATGAGGAATTAATATCCAAAATCTATAAAGAAGTTATACAACCAATAACAGAAACTCAAGCAATTCAATTCAACAATGGACAGAGAGACCGAATAGACAATTTTTAAAGAAGATATAAAAATGGCCAGCAGGTACATGAACAGGTGTTCAATATAACTAACAATCAGGAAAATGCAAGTGGAAACCACAATGAGATATCACCTCACACCTGTTAGGACAACTGTCATTAAAAAGACAAGAAACAACAGGTGTTGGCAAAGATGGGGAGAAAAGGAACCCTTTGCCCTGTTGGTGAGAACACAAACTGGTGCAGCCGCTCTGGAGAACAGTGTGGAAGGGCCTCAAAAATATTAAAAATGGAAATATCTTGTGATCCAGCAATCCCACTTCTGAATCCATAGCTGAAGGAAACCAAGTCACTCTCTCAAAGAGAGTACCTTCATGTTCACTGCAGCACTTTTTTTTATAATAGCCAAGTTATGGAAACAAAGTTATGGAAACAATGTCCATGTCTGTCAACAGGTGGTTGGGTAGAGAGATGGTGTATGTATTCAACAGAATATCATTGAGCCAGGAAAACCAAGGGGCGTTACGCTCAGTGAAATAAGTCAGAGAAAGACAACTTCTGTATGATTTCACTGATGAATCTCAAACACCCTAATTCACACATACAGAAAACAGAACGGTGGTTGCCAAAGGCGGGGGAGTGGACACTAGGAGGTGAGGAGGTGAAGAGTTGGCCAAATTAGGTGCAGGTAGTCAAAACTTATAAGAATATTTGAATAAGGAGTGCCTGGGTGACTCAGTGGGTTAAGCGTTTGGCTCAGGTCATGATCTCAGGGTCCTGGGATCGAGCCCCACATCAGGCTCTTTGCTCAGCAGGGAGCCTGCCTCCTTCTCTGTCTCTGTGTGTCTCTCTGTCTACTTGTAATCTCTGTCTGTCAAATAAGTAAAAATAAAATCTTAAAAAAAGAAACATTTGAATAAGTTATAATTAATACAGTGTAAGAATAATATAAGCCTTAAAACGATGTTTCTGGCCTTAAAGCAATGAACATAGTTGAAGAAAAGAATTACTTACTGTGCTTTCACTACAGAGGCAAACTGAAATACAACATAGATGTAACCTCTCGATACCGTGTTTTATTGAGGTATAATTCACATGTTACAGAATTTACCCTTCTCGTGTGTACAATGCAGTGGCTTTAGTATATTCAAGAGTTGTGTAATCATTACGACCATCAAACTCCAGAGGAGTCTCACACCCTCAAAACAAACGGCCTCTCAGTTGGCAGTAACCACCCCCATCCTTCTCCCCTTAGCCCCAGACAAACACGAAACTCCTTTTTCTCTCGCCGGTTTTGCCTGTTCGGAACATTTTACATAAATGAAATAATGAAATATGGGAGCACAAATTTCCTACTCTCAAATGGACTTACGCTTGGACAGAAATTAGACAGTCGGTGTCACTTCACCTTAGTTCACTGTCTTAGTATTATTTTCTTTTGAAAAATGTATATTATAAGTTAGTGCATGAATAAAAGATCCTTGGGTCAACCGTCTAAAAGTAAACATTGTAATGATGACAATCCTTTACATTTCATAGAAAGAAAAGGCATGGATTGGTATTCGAAAAGTTCCAAAGTCGTCCCATAATAATTCCAGTGAATCAAGGACAAACAATTAGGTTAACTGATATTTCCTGTCAAACTGGTTCATTTGCGTGGTTGTTTAAGGGTGTGCATAGGTCATGAAAATCAGCAAAAATAAATTAGTAATAAATACTAGGCTGTAACATATTCTGATTAAAGAGTATGTTTACTGCGTCTTTACTGGGACTATGGGAAGGAAGCCCTTTCTTCTGCCTGGGGCAGAGGGATTACTATGGGAAGCTGCTCGTCCTTCTGAGCAAGGGAAAGACAATGATTAGAGTAGCAGTTAGTACAGAATGGTGCAGTTATTCTACTTACCCAGGGAGCCAGGTAGATGCAATCAAACTAAGTGCAGCAGACTTCAACAGGCAGCCGGTGAAAAACAATCCCAGGCAGCAGAGACGCTCCCTGACCACGGAGGGTGGTGCACGGGGAAATAACCTCCTCCTTAGAAGCAGTGCTCCCCACTTCAGGAAAGTCGGCCCTTCAACCTGAGACATGCTGCTGTGAACAGAGAGCAGACCTAGCCAATGCCCCCATCAGCAATACAAAGAGATCAGAATAAGCAGCGGAAACAAACAAGCCTATCTTCCTGCCCCAAGCCATGCTTTCTCTTCACCTTCTCCAACTCTGCACAGGACCCCCAGGGCAGCGTGGGGCGAGCAGATTTAAGTTCATGGCTCGAGTTAGGCACCCCATTCTATCAACTGCAAAATGTCATCCCAGGGTCATTTTTAATTATTAGGGCTTTTTACTATGATTATATGAATGTTATGCCTCTAAGAGGCAGATAAATTAGTCTAGACAGACGCGTATGGCATCTCTTCTCGCTAAGAGCCGTATGAAAGCCCTGGATGAAAGCATGGGTCTGAGAGCGGACACACCGAGGACAGCGGACGGACGGACGGTTGCACAGACAGCCTCCAAGCACCAGGCATCGCGCTCTGCTCTGGGCATTACAGGGATGATTAAAACAAAATCACTGTTGCAAAGAAGTCAATCTACCAAGTGGTGACAATGATCCCCAAAGACAATGATCCCCAATTGAAAATCGAGGAGAATACAAAATGGTAAGAGAATGGGTTTAAGTTCCTGGGCGTATGGACACCAGACCCGAGTCTTGAAGGGTGAGCTAACATCTAGCAAGAGGAGAAAGCAAAGGCCTGTCTAGGGGAGAGATTACTTACGATGTAATGGGCAGAAAGGGTCAAGGCAGAGAAACACGAATTACTCAGCCTGCCTAAAGCATAATAGAATGTCCAGAATGGGAAGTAAAGAGGCAGGTACTAGCTAGTTCATTACGGTTGTGTGTGTGTGTGTGTGTGTGTGTGTGTGTGTGTGTGTGCTGGTAAA
Organism: Mustela nigripes; assembly: GCF_022355385.1. Classification (NCBI taxonomy): domain Eukaryota; kingdom Metazoa; phylum Chordata; class Mammalia; order Carnivora; family Mustelidae; genus Mustela; species Mustela nigripes. The sequence goes on along the minus strand of NC_081571.1, from coordinate 81,143,859 downwards.
AGGAGTTTGGAGATTATCTGTGAGGCGGAAGCGATCCATTGGATTCATTTACAGAAAAAAGGGTGTTATAACCTGACTTCACTTGCAGAAGTCATTTTATTAGGAATAATGTAGAATTTTATTAGTTAGACGTTCAGCCTTGGTCAAGATGTGGCTTTTATGATGTACTACTTTATTCAAAAGAGGAAGCTAGTTGCCTATTTTCTTTTAGATAATTTCTTTTTTAGATTTTACATGTTTTCTGAGGTCTACTTTGAATATTTCATTTTTCCTAGATAACCATCGTTTCGTCCAAGTTTCAAATTATTAGCTTGGAGGTTAGCAACAGTCAGAGCCCTTAAAATCTGGAAAACTGATTCTGTTGTTTGAAGTGGGACTTTCAGGACGTCTGGGTGGCTCAGTGGGTTAAGCGTCTGCTTTCGGCTCAGGTCATGATCCCAGGGTCCTGGGTTGGAGCCCTTAGCCGGGCTCTCTGCTCAGCGGGGCGTCTGCTTCTCCCTCTCCTTCTGCCCCTCCCCCGACTCCTGCACGCTCTCGCATGCTCTCTTTATCAAATAAATAAATAAAATCTTTAAAAAAACATGTCCTTCTACAGAAGAGGGGTCAGCAGAGAGAAAGAGGTTGGGGACAGAAAAGATGCGTGTATAGGGTTGAGGACCCCTGGGAGGTGCGGGTGTCCCTGGGACCCGCTGGCCGGTTTCTGTGTACCTGCTCTTCACCTGCAGCTGGCGCTCTCACCCCGTTTCCCAGGGACAGACCTTCCTGCAGCCGCCACCCCAGGGCGCTCAGTGCCCCGCAGGAGCCCGGGCTCTGGGTCACCCGTTCCCAGGTGTCCTTCCCAGCCGGCCGGCATCCTCCCCTGCACCTGCTCAAGGGCTCCGTGCTCGTCACTCCTGCCTCTTTCTGCTTTATCAGTGTCCGCCCCACCAGCATCACCCGCGATTTTAATTCTCTTGACTGGCCCGAAGGACCAAACCCTCCGTCTGTCTCGTGCGTGCCTCTCACGGCTCCCCACTGTCCCCCGTTTTCTGTTTCTTCTTGCAGCCAAACCACAGCCGTTTCCCCTCGCCTTCTCCTGTAACGTATTAGTGAATTGTGTGTGTTTGTTGAGGTTTTTCACCAGACTGGTCAAATGCCAGAGCAAGTTCTGTGTTCCACTTGACACTGTGCAGTGTGGGGGAGATGCAGAGATAAACACGATTTCTCTTCTTGGAAATTCCCTTGATTTGGAAGGTTCTGCCGCAGAGCTCTGCAGTGGCTCCGTGGACTTGATCTGCTGGGGCACGCGGCTCACTCTGGGGGCCAGGACAGCTCTAGGTGCGATGGGACAGCTTCCGGCAGGATGGACAAGGCAGAGAGCAGCGCCCCGGCTCCATTCTTGGACCCGTGACCCCCAGGACAGGGACCGCAGGCTGAGCACATCCGTGTAAGGGAAGCAGACTTGCTGGGCTGCAGGGTTTGAATCATCTCTCTCTGTTTTGTTGGCTTCAAATCTTGTTTGCCTGTTTGCCTTCTCTTTTTAACTGGATGTTATGATTTTATTTAAAATTTGATTTTTGGGGGTGCCTGGGTGGTTCAGTGGGTTAAAGCCTCTGCCTTTGGCTCGGATCATGATCCCAGGGTCCTGGGATGGTGCCCGGCATTGGGCTCTCTGCTCAGCGGGGAGCCTGCTTCCTCCTCTCTCTCTGCCTGCCTCTCCGACTACTTGTGATCTCTTCGTGTCAAATAAATAAATAAAATCTTTAAAATTTGATTTTTTAAAAGACTTCACCTATTTATTTGGATGGAAAGAGACACCTTGAGAGAGAAAGAGAGAGAGAAAGCGCCGCAGGAGCAGGGGGAAGGCGCAACGGAAGAGGTGGAAGCAGGCTCCCTGCTGAGCGGGGAATCCGACTTGGGGCTCGATCCCAGGACCTCAGGATCATGACCTGGGTGAAGGCAGATGCCTAACTGACTGAGACACCCAGGTGCCTAAAATTTGATCTTAAGTTAGATAAAAAATCTTTGTTTTCTCTGATGCCTTCTTGCCTTGCATTTTTACTGTGGTTCAAATTAGACTTGCCTAAATTTGCTTTCTGTATGTGGCCAAAGTAAGTTATTGAAATAGGATATTGTTTTTGGTACTTCCTATAATTTCCTCTTTCTCCTCATTTTGAGCAAGTGGCCAGGCTTTGTCACTCTTTTATACATCCCTCCCCTGGGGATTTTGGCTAGGATGAAAGCAAAGGCAATCTGTCTCTCCCCATCTATTATAAAAACTAAACCCTTTGGAGATATTACCCTGGCTTTTCTAGAGGGGCAGGCGGAAAGCCTTGAAAGACAAAAAATGGGGCAAGGGGAGTCCCAGAATGTCTGTAAGGAGTGGGTGGGGGAGATCTACAGGTTCTGAGAGCAGAGTGTCCTGGCCAGGAGCTTTGCTGCCCCATGCCTCCCTGCTTCACAGATAGGAGCTCCTGCCGACTCAGAGGGAAAGCATGTTTGCGTCCTTTGAAAGGTGGGTGTGTAGGTCCCCAGCATCCACTATCATTCCCACTGGGTTCATAGGGGCTGGAGAGATGTGTCATCAGCATGATTTCGCCCGTCTTCCACATTGCCTCGATGCTTAATAAAACGTTGGATATGTGCCCTGCTTCAGGGCCTGAAATTAAATCAATGTGAATTTTCTATTTTCTACTGGGAATCTATCTATCTGTGCGTAGATAGAGACAGAGATAGAGACAGACAGATAGAGATACGCGGAAACAGACGACTAGATATAGACAGAGACACACAGATATATACCTTGCTGACCCGGCTGTACGGATTGAGAGTCGTGCCGCTACATTTATACAAAACTCCGCATTTTGTTGATTTCTGTGTTCCACATTCAATTATGTACATACTATTATACTCTGAACTTCCACATTTTAAAGCTATAAACACGTTTCCCCAGGCTTTTCTTCTTGAATGGGGTTTAGTATTCAGTGCTTCTGTCTGTTACTCAGCGAACAGAAAACAGAAGGAGGGACAAGGGACACAGGTTTTTCAACACACTGATCCTGATTAATTTGAATTCACATCCCCCCCAAAAATCAAATAAAAAATGTGATTTTCTTGAACTTGTTAAAAACTGCGTTGCAAGGGCGCCTGGGTGGCTCAGTGGGTTGAGCCGCTGCCTTCGGCTCAGGTCATGATCTCAGGGTCCTGGGATCGAGTCCCGCATCGGGCTCTCTGCTCAGCGGGGAGCCTGCTTCCCTCTCTCTCTCTCTGCCTGCCTCTCCATCTACTTGTGATCTCTCTCTGTCAAATAAATAAATAAAATCTTTAAAAAAAAAATAAAAAAAAACTGCGTTGCAATCATATTATGAAATGTCATCTACGCTTCCTAAGAGGTAACCGCTCTTCACCATGATGTACATGTGGTGCATTTATTTATGTGTATGAGAACATGTACACATTTATTAATGAGCTCACACTACATTTAATACTCACTGGCCATATTTCAAGACAGCACCCCAGACCCATCCCATCCTCTTATTAGCTGCTCAGTATTAATAATTGTGTAAAATGGCTATCCTTTAATTTAAGGTTTCATACCCTTATTAATGTGCATGTAACTGTTTGTGTGTACATGCATATATGTGTGTGTGTGTGTATGTGTGTGTGTGTGTTTAAATCCTTGTAGGTGTTTTTGTGTGCACCTACATGAGTTGGTAAATCTAGAAGTAGAATTCTTGGCTCAAAACACTTTAATTTTGATTGCTTTTGCCAAGTCAACCTCTGTAAAGTTAGCTCAATTTATACTACTGCAAACGAAAAAGAAAAGAAGGGGTGCCTGGGTGGCTCAGTGGGTTAAAGCCTCTGCTTTCGGCTCCAGTCATGATCCTGGTGTTCTGGGATCGAGCCCCGCATCAGGCTCTCTGCTCAGCGGGGAGCCTGCTTCCTCCTCTCTCTCTGCCTGCCTCTCTGCCTACTTGTGATCTCTGTCTGTCCAGTAAATTAAAAAAAAAAAAAATTTAAAAAAAAGAAAGAAAAAGAAAAGAAAAAAAAGCACACAGGTGGTGTGAATTCAGGCCCCATAGCAACGGGAGGGAAAATGTGTTGGTTTACCTTTCTGGAAACTTGGTTTTGGAACTTTTGAAATTGAAAACTTTTCATATGGACGGCACTTCGCCTGCATTAAAAAGTCTGAAAGTATTAACCAACATTTTTTCCCCCAGTATTTTAAAGTGGGAATGTTGTTTTGCTCTCAGGATTGGCCATATTGTCATATCTGGAATACTTGTCTTTCTGCTTTGTATCTGATGTTGCTGTCTGCACACAAGTTGTAAATGTATATGCAGTTGGGTTTGTCGATCGTTCACTTGATTGTAGAGGTTACAACTGGTGATATTTCTATGGGTCAATCCTGTAAGTCTAGAGTCAGGAGTTATAGAACCCTTCCTTGTCTTTACGACTTTGGAATTTTTGTCAGATGCTGCATGTACCTAAAATTATAAAATCATGTGCATGGCTTTGCCTCAGGAAACATCTAAACACCCAAAAGTGTGTGTGTGTGTGTGTGTGTGTGTGTGTAATTTTCAATATATGCTTGGCCATAATTTCTTATTGGCTCCAATGCTTGTCAGCCTATATCTCCAGGTTTTTGGTAAGGATAAACAAGTGTCTACTGGACAAATTTCATCCTGGACATTCTTGATTACTCAAAACGCAACTCCTCATCTGTTTAAACTTGTGCTGAAATGGAACATGTACCCAAAAATGTAGTATTGGCCCATCCTGAATGCAAAGCCAAGACGAACTGATCTAAAATTCTGTATGGCTGAGAAAACTTGGCCTTAATTGGTTTACAGTTGGGTTCCTGGTCATAGTGCCAAACAGTCTAACTACACAATATTTTTAAAGTCAGACCTGCCAGTGATCTATTGAACTGACCAGATTGGTAGTAACCAACATTTTAAACAAAAACCTTCAGGATATGACTGAAGCCTTGTAAATACCTTAAAATGAAACATTAGGTTTTTTACCTGGCTACATCGATTAACTGCAAAATTACACACACACAAAAAAATTACACCTATTAAGGAAAGGAAGCATAGAAAAAATACGGTGATGTCATGGGGATCAATCAAAAATGTGATGGACTCAAGTTTTCATCATTTTGAAAGGTGAGTGAAGTAATACCCAAGGAGCACCGGGCCTCAAAGGACAGATCATTTACTATAACCTTCAACCATCTGCAGCTCAATTCTCTGTCTTTGAAGTCTGGGACTTGAATTTACATTAGTAATATGCGGTGTGAAATGAAAAATTTCAAGGAGTTGATGGAAATGATGTCCCCACATAAAAAATCCCTCAGTTGTGGAATTACAGATATAACAGTCATTAAGCCAGGAATTTTTACTAATAAATTCACTAGTAAACATGCTGCTTCTAAACCGATGGTATACAGTTGAATATAAGTTGGACTTAACAGAAGAAGGAAAACATGAAGCTAACAGAACATTTATCTGATGTTCTGATTTTTGAACATCAGATAAATGTTCCCTTCCCATAAGAGATGTGGATTTATAGTATATGCTAACTAAGGATATGTGAAAAGGTATTACAAAAATATCTAAGGGTTTGGAGTCCTATTCTTGGCTTTCTAAAGCTGGGTTTCAATATCAGACACTATGGACTGATTTTGTAGTAGAAAGATAATGAAATTAACAGACTTCCATTTCTTTCTATGCCTTTCCATGAAGCCACACTTACTTTTATGACTTTACTGCTCTACTAACGTTCGTAACAGATTTTCTGATTCAAACCCAAAATTCTCACAGGTATACAGTTGTATCTCCATAGTTAAATAATTTTTATACTCATTCTTTTTCAATAGCTTCTCTTTTTTAAAAGTTTTTATTTTAATCCCAGTTAACATACAATGCTATTAGTTTCAGGCATACAATACAGTGATTCAACAATTCTGTACATCACAAGTGCACTCCTTAATCCCCATCACCTGAAGACCCATCCCCCATCCACCTCCCTTCGGGGCCACCCATGTGTTCTCTATGTTAAGAGTCTGTTTCTTCATTTGTCTCTCTCTCTTTTATCCCCTTGTTCACTTGTTTTGTTTCTTAAATTCTATATATGAATGATATCATTTGATATTTATCTTTGTCTGACTGACTTTGCTTAGCATAATACTCTATCTCTGTATATGACATTGCAAAAGATAAGATTTCATTCGTTTTTATGGATGAGTAATATTCCATTACATATATTATGTATGTAATACACGTTTTATATATATTATATCTATATATCTCTCACATCTCACAACTTCTTTATCCAATCATCAGTCAATGGATACTTGTGCTGTTTCCATATGAGCTACTGTAAATAATGGCACAATGAATAAATCAATAGCTTCTTTTGCTCTGAGTTATATCACTGTATCTTTTTATCTATCCATCCATCATCTGACCATCCATCCACCCATTCATCCATCATCTCTCTATCTTGTCATCAATCTGTCCATCATCTGTTAATTAGTTTTCACCTTCCGGTGGTGCGTATGCTTTTATGCATCTGTTTGTTTCTCCAGAACTGCCCCTGGTTACTGTAATACCCCATCGTTCATGATCAGTTACTTTTTCTTCCCTGTATCTTCTGCCTTTACTGTTTTATTAGATATTACAAATTCTCAAATAGAGTGTCAAAAATCTTGTACATCTTCTTTCCAATAGAACTACCTCTTGGAGTCCTCTGCTGTCCTTGGCTGTCGAAATTCTCTGTGTCTACTATCTGTCTCCTGTTGTTTTATGGTCTCTGATCACTACTCTACTGGATCCGTGGTTGATTCCATTTGGGGAACTATCCCTTACTTCCAAAGAGCACATTCAAAAGTGAAGATGAGTAGGAATAAACATTGAGTCCTTATCATTGAGAAATGTATCTGTTCTTAAAATTTATTTCACTGTATGTCTTGCTGCAACGAAATGCTAAGTTACAAATTTTTCTTACAGCCCTGAAGAGTGAATCCTCGGGCTTAAAGTTTTGCTGTTAGTGATGGAAAATATGAGAGTTTTCTCCTTCCCATCTCTTCGTGGCGATTTTGTTCTAGTATTTTAGGAACTTCTCTTTAAACTTGCTGTTCTCAATTATTGTGATGATATAATCAATGTGGTTTTTTTCTCATTCATTTTGTTGAACATTCGTTGGTCTTATTTTGCCTGTGACTCCTCATCATTGGCCCTGAGAAGTGATTTTGTGTTCGATTTTTTCAGCCATTTCCCCATCTATTTTTTCTGTTCTTTTCTTGAGTGCAATTCTTGGAATTGAGTGCAAATTGAACGCAATCTCTAGGAATGATTTTTCATATTGTTTATCTTTGTACTCATATTTTCCATGCTTTTGATCTTTATTTCATTTTCTAAGATAGTTCCTGTATTTCAATCTCCCACCACTGTTACTGAATATTTTAGAAATCTCTTAAATCATAGTTAAATTTCCTGGTGTTGTTTTGTTTTCAGTTTTGTAAAGCATCTTTTTCTTATTTTGTGGATGAACCCTCTTTTTGAGTCTTGTCTTCTTAAATCTTTCTATAGACATTTTTTTTCTCTTTCGGTCTCATCTATTTCCTGCAGTATCAGTTGCTCCTGTGATCGAATGTTCTGGTTAATCTTGGAGCCTTTCTTATCACAAGGATTTCATTAAGTAATCCAGTGGTTTTACGTGTATTTGAGGTAGAAAAATAAAACTAATTGGGAGCTCTCTTTGTATGAGCGACGCTTGTCCATTAGCAACGTCATCTTAGTAGCTAATCATCCAGGAGGCAGGAGGATAACTCAGAAGACTACAGTATGAGTATTTGGAGGCAAATACCTATATAAAAGAACTTTGCGATGTTTTGTCTAGTGGTTAGGCATCTAGATGCTGGGGAAAGCTGGGGCATGGTGCTGACTGACCTGAAACCAGGCTTTCCAGGCTTTCTCATGTAGGCCCTAAGCCTCACACAGTACAATTTTGTAACTGGAATGGATATCGAAGCTACCTGCTCTTTTGCCGTCAAATGCTTATTTAATATCACTTATGACATCCTAATGTTGAATGGAACTTTTATTTCTAAGATGAACCTAACTGATTATGGTCTACATTTTTTAAACTCACATATAATGTATTATTGGTTTCAGAGATACAGATCTGTAATTCATCAGTCTTATATAACAACCAGTGCTCAGTACATCCCGTGCCCTCCTTAATGTCCATCACCCAGTTACCCCAATTCCTCCATTGCCCTCCCCTCCAGCAAACCTCACTTTGTTTCCTGTGATTCAGAGTCTCTTATGGTTTGTCTGTCAGTTTTGTCTTGTTTTATTCTTTTCTCTCCCCATGATCTTCTGCTTTGTTTCTCAGATGCCTCGTATCCGTGAGACCGTATGATAACTGTCGTTCTGGACTGAGTTATTTCTGTGAGCATAATATCCTCTAGTTCCGTACGCATCGTTGCAAATGGCAAGATTGCATTTTTGGCCTGAATTTTATAGAAACGTAACATTTATCTGTTTTTGTTTGTTGCTTGTTTGTACTTAGCCTCCTTGTTCTGTCAAAGTCCGATGGTAAAATGTTACCTTAATGGTAATTAAAACCTGGTGTTTCTGACATTTCTAGATATAAATATTTAATGCATTCTGATTTGGTGCACGAATAGGGTAATATCTAGGCCTTCCTGGGCCACATATGGCCCACAGACATGTTTTATTTGACATATACAATATTAAAAACATGGGGAGAGCTCCCATAAAAATTTTGGAGATTTAGTTTTATCTGAAAACTCTCACTAGGGGGGACCAGAGCCTGTATCGGCAAGAACCAGCAGGGGCCGATTTCTTCTAGTCTCCCTTTGGGAGAGGGCATGCGGGCTTTAGGTTGTGACCATCACCTGCCCTCCTGGTTGTCACTAATGCTGTCGTGTTCCTATTGCTGGGGTAGATCTGAGTTTGTAATCTCTGCAGTAAAGGTCAGAACTGTTGTATGTTTGTTGTAAATCTACTCTTCTATTTTGTCTATTCTTACATATTTTATAGAACTTCTTTATAGATTCTGTTTGAACTCTGTGTGTATGTGTGTATGTATATGTGTGTGTGTGTGTGTGTGTGTGTGTGTCTTGATTTCCAAACATAGAAATTGAGGAGTAATATTTGACACCTGCTGAGATGGAAAATGAGTTTTGGGTACTGAATCTTCTCAAAACTATGCTGAAAAGCAGATCGGTATGCAGCACCCCACTCAAATTCCCAATGCACAGTAAGTAGGCCGATTTTCTCTACCAGTGTCTTCTGGCTCCCCACCCACACGGTCCCCCCCTCCCAGCCCCCAGCCTCTACCCACTACTTCTGTGCAGGAAAGTGACCTGAGCACACAGAAACTGGGATTTAGGGGCGCCTGGGTGGCTCAGTGGGTTAAAGACTCTGCCTTCGGTTCAGGTCATGATTTCAGGTCCTGGGATCAAGCCCTGCATTGGGCTCTCTGCTCAGTGGGGAGCCTGCTTCTCTCTCTCTCTCTCTCTCTCTCTCTCTCTGCCTGCCTTTCTGCTTACTTGTGATCTCTGTCTATCAAATAAATAAATAAAATCTTTTTAAAAAAGAGAGAGAGAAAGAAAAAGATACCGGGATCTACACGTGTCTCTGTTACCAGGTCTCTGTCTGTCTACCTCTTGGGGGTATTGTTTCTTTTGGGGTTCTGTACCCCTCAGAATGCCCCTCACCACCTCCAGCTTGGCCCTATGTCCTGCACTTCTGTTTCTAAACATTTACTGTCACCACCTCCATTGCAGATCCTGTGAGGAGCTGAATTATTTCCTCACCAGATCTCTCAATCCCAGGAAAGGTGTCACGACTGCCAGAAAACACCGTCTTTCCTTTTCTTGCGTGTTGTCTGTTTTCTGAAGAGAAGTCAAAAGCTTTCCTGAGTTAAGTACGTTCTCCTTAACCCACCGCCACCTGCCTTATCATTAGAAGTAGTTCTTCCCATGTGATGTCATTGAGTTGACACTAACCTTCAGTTCTCAGTGGTGATGAAAGACTTTTACGTTATCACAGACATTTATTGTAAGTTGATGGTGGGTATGGACCGGACAAGGTGATGAGGGTGGAGATGATATGCATGATAAGAATTTACACTTAGTTGGTGCCAGATGCTGCCCCAAATCTTAACACATCCAGAGTCTCCTATAGAATCCCAGTCTTCATGCCATTCACAAATTGTATGCCCACGACGCCTCTACTTTAATGTCATTTGGAGAACGTTGCTTACCAGGAAATCTTGTTGAGTTGGAATTTGCTTATTTTGTGCCATTTGGAAACTCAAACAGAAACACCACACTTTGCTGAACATTAAACTTAGGACTCAGCATTATTCACTACGTTCACATTAAGAATTTTATTTAACTTGTCTGAGAAATTAGTACTTTCCATTTAATTCCAAATAATATAAAAAATGTATGGAGTCAGCTTGTTTATTTTTTTAAAAGGTTTTATTTATGTATTTGACAGAGAGAGATAGAGAGAGAGCAAACACAGACAAGGGGGGGCAGGACAGAGAGAAGCAAGCTCCCAGCTGAGCAGGGAGCCCAATGTGGGTCTTAATGAGGGGCTGGATCCCAGGACACCGAGATCCTGACCTGAGCTGAAGGCAGACGCTTAACTGACTGAGCCACCCAGGTGCCCCAAGAGTCATCTTGTTTAATGTAGGAAATCACAATAATCAAATATTCTTTCCTTCAAAACACCCAAAATTCCATGAGAGTGTGTGTGTGTGTATCTGTGTGTGTGTGTGTGTGTGTGTGAGAGAGAGAGAGAGAGAGAGAGAGACAGATCAGGTACAAGATCCTTTCATCACTTTAACTGCCATCACATCGCAGAACTCAGCAGACATGGAGCATGGGATGCTGGTGTCTCTTGGGTGCAGTCGCCGACAGGGCTTCCCTGGGAGAGAAGCCTGTCTCAGGGATGAAGTTGGGTGACCCCTGCCTCAGAAATGAAGAAACTGGTTCTGGGGAGAAAAAGACAGGCAAAGGCCACAGAGTTATGAAGGGATATATCTTATACTTAATTTACATGTAGTCAAGAGTTACTTCTTTATTTTTGCAATTTGAATAGTAATTTAAACACGTTTGCTATTTAATAAGTGTCTCATCTACTTCAGAATACCAACCTTCCAACCACTACCAAACTGGCCGAAGAGTCATTTTGACTCATTTTTATTTTCTCTAGCATGCAAGTGAAAACATGTAGCTCAGCTACATGACTATTCTAATTATCACTGACTATTCTAATTATCCAAAACTTACCACCATCTATCTATTCAGTACCCTTTATTGGGTTGGATGTAATGTGGGGTGTGTGTGTGTGTGTGTGTAAGAGAGATACAGTGTGCATTTATTAAGTAAATTCTTCCATTACACAGAATCTCATACTCTGTCAACAAGACATCTTTCCATGATATATGTACACCACTCTCCTCAAAAGAAATAAATTCATTTTTGCAAATAATACCAGAAATTTTAATAGTGTACATGAAATTACTCTTACATAAGTATAGAATGCAGCAAAATTGTTTTTCATTCAGATGCACCTTGTAAATAGTTATTTATCGTGTTTTTAAAGAGTTTGTGTTACATTTATATTCATTTTCAGTGACTGGTTATAATATCTTGACACATTAAGTTTATTATGTTTGGATTTAAATTATATTAAAAAGACATATAAAGATTTCATTAATTTAAATAGAGCTATTATCGTATATAAACTAATTTGAATCAAACTGCCTTTCCTAAAAGCCAAAGTAGTCAATTGTAAAATACCTATTTAATGCATGATATAATTTATTCTTAATATCCAATTTTTTAAAAAAGAAGAAGGAAACAAGTGTAATCTAATATCCTAGCACGTGGACATGTGGTAATGAATTACAGTGATGGGGAAATTTTGATTTATGTTCCTCAAGTTCACTTTCATTATTCTAATTGCCCAATAAAAACTTCACAGTAGGGCGCCTGGGCAGCTCAGTGAGTTAAAGTCTCTGCCTTCAGCTCAGGTCATGATCTCAGGGTCCTGGGATTGAGCCCCGCATTGGGCTCTCTGCTCAGCAGGGGGCCTGCTTCCTCCCCACCCCTGCCTGCCTCTCTGCCTACTTGTGATCACTCTCTGTCAGATAAATAAGTAAAATCTTTAAAAAAAAAAAAAAAAAAAAAACCTCCCCGTAGTTATCTGCCCAAAAAATTTTTTTTGGTTTAAAAAAAAAAAAAAAAAAAAAAAGTTTTGTGGGGAGAAATCGAGCCTCATTGGCAGCAGCGTTTCGGGTCACCCAGATAGGGAGCATCCTCAGAGAGGTCCTAATCGAGTTCAGCCACCAAGTTCCAGGTCTGGTGCTCATTTTTGCGAGTTGATATTCGATTATCAGTGACCCAGAGGTTACCACCTTCCAGCAATCAGACATCACTGAAACTCAGACTTACATAAAAAAGACCTATCACGTGAATGGTGTATTGGGTTCCCCGATGACCATTCTTCTCCACCCACTGGCATCATGGGAGCCAAATTGCAGCAGGAGCGGTTAGTCCATGAGGAGGGGCTGTGGCTCCCATGATGGGACTGATGACGGCACCATCTAGTCTCACGTTGTGTCCAGATCACTAACCAGATATCCCTGTTCATGGGCCACATCCTTTCTCAGCCACCGTGAACAGCTTGAATACTTAAATACCTTAATACTTTTAAATGCTGTAAATACTGTTTTGGTCATTTGTATTGGCATTCCTGAGGCATCATTTGGTTTTGTGTTTAATTCACAATATTCTTGTCAGTCATTCTTGCACAGCTTACAAATATGTTGGTTTTTATCTCATTCTACAAGAAAACTCTAGAGGTGCCCGTGTCGTCCTTGATTTTGGCTCAGGTCATGATCTCGGGGTCATGAGATAGAGCCCCACATCAGGCTCCGCGTCAAGCATGGAGTCCTCTTGTCCCTCTCCCTCTGCTTCTTCCCCTGTCCGTGCCTTTTCTCTATCTCATAAATAAATAAATAGTATCTTTAAAAAATGGAAACTGTAAGAAAAATATAATTTTCACGTTTCCCCCTAGAAATAGTTAAAATCTGTTGGACCATTGTTAGCTGACATTGTTCAAAGAACCATGCATAGGTTCCCCAAGTTAACCACACAAGCACACTCACTGGTAGGGACTCTCTTTTTTTTGTCCATGTGGAAAGAAGTCACCAAGATATTTCAAGGCTTCCCAAGGTCACACAAGCTTACACAAGTGCCTGCACCAAGACAGCTGTCTCCACCGGCTGTAGTTTTGGGCACTATGACCTCGTGCGTCATAAGCACATCTCTGCCCCTCCCTGCCAAAGTCTAGCCATTTCTAAGGGGAATGCTTCTTACATAATCAGATTGCTAACAACAGTAGCTTTTTCCATGCTGAACAATTGGAAGCTGATTGCAACCCTGAATTTCACGTGTCAGTCACCACACCTGAGACTTAGGAGGCCAACATCAGAGCCTTCCTTGGCTCATTTTTCTGTAACAGCTGCAGCTCCATATGTTAAGTGAATTTTGGTCCGATTGCTCTCATGTGAATGCTGAGTGCTAAAAACGGTGCAATCGGAAGCCAGAGGTAATTACTAAGACTTGAAGATTTTTAGAAAGGAATGCTGGAAAAAAACAGGTTATTTTTAAAAAGACATTGTTTTATTGTTAGTTGATCTTCACTTACAGAATTCTTGCTGAGCACCAAGAAATCATTTCTGGGTAGTAATCTAACTTTGACCTTAAATAGAGTTATTATCCATGTTTTTCAAGGGCTAGAATGTTCTGGAATAGTGGACTCTTCCCATACATAAGCCATTGTGAGCAAATGAAATATTCAAGTTCTCCCCAGCCATCTAATATTATGTTTTCACGATGAAAATGTGAGTTGGAAGGAGGCTGAGTTTATATAGTCCACTTTCCTTCTTCCAGGCAGACTAATGATGACAAATTTGAAAAATGAGCTTCCTTGTTTTTACAGATGAAAAAGTCAAGACCCAGAAGCATAGTGGGCTCAAGTCAGTGCCTAGAGAGAATTAAAATAAGGATGACACACAAGTTTCAACTCTAGTCCCAACTCGATAAATTCACAAAGAACGGGTTGCCCTGTGGGCTGTTTGATGAACAAACCCAGCCCTCGCCGTGGTTAGTGCAGTGATGGGTAGTAATGTGTGCAGGTGTGAGGGCTGCCGGCGGGATGCCCGTCCCTGCTCACTAGCCCACGTTCCACACCTCCCGCCCAGGTATGCTGCCAGACACAATCAAAACGTAACTCCCGTTTGCTACACCGATAGGAAACCAACATCACCCCGGGTATTTCGCCGAGGCACTATTGAGCAGGTGCAGTTGGCTGTGAGCTCTGGGGGACCAGAAGCAGACTGCCAAAACAGATCACCTGCTTCCTGGGACATTTCCACATTATGCCCTGGGCGGATGTGAGAGAGCAGGGTGAAGTCAGTGAGCAGTTCTAGCTAAAGGGCCAGCAAGTGTGGAAAAGCAAACAAGAGAATAGTCTATTTGCAGGTGCTCTTCTGGCTACTGTAAGAACTTGTATAATGTCAATGTGTTTGATTTCATCCCAGAGGGCTAGTTCAGTTTTGTTCAAGGCTGCTAATGTCTTTAGCTATTCCACCAGAAGTTGTAGGATTTGAAAGTAGACCCCAAACACCCACAAGCCTCTCACTTCCAGGTATAAGCTGCTTCCCCTGGCCTCTAGTGCTTGCCCCAAACCCTTCTCCTCATAACCTGCCCGTGGTTCTCTGCCTTCTCGGGGCCCCGAGCAGCAAAGCTCAGCAGTGTCCTGAGAATGTGGTCCCGACCCAGTGGTCGATCTCCAAAAGACTCCTTTGCTGGGCTTTGTAACCAGAAAGAAGCAATGAGATGAGTGCTTGGCTTTTAAGCTAAGAAAGAATTTAAAGTTACATTCTTCACTTGGGCATGTGCTTTGTATTTGGCTTTGTGTTAGAAATCTGGAGCTCTTGGGGGACCTGGGTGGCTCAGTCAGTTCAATGCCCGCCTTCAGCTCAGGTCATAATCCCAGGGTCCTGGGATTGAGTCCCTCATGGACTCTCTGCTCATCAGGGAATCTGCCTTTCCCTCTGTCCCTCATCCTGTTCTCTTGCTCTCTCTCACTTTTTTTTTTTTTTTCTCAAGTAAATAAAATCTTAAGGGAAAAAAAAATCTGGAGCTCTTAAGTACAATTGCTTGCAGTCACCGGCAGGTCAGTGTGTCCAAAGACAGTGATGAAAGACACACACACGGAGGTAGGAAAAGACAGGTCATGTTTCAATGACAAAAGCTAGTGTACGGTCGACATGTCTTTTACAATTGTCTTCCTGATTTCTAGACTGTCCTTACCTGGGATTTCAGTCTGTGACGTGGCTTCTCTTAGTATCAACTATCCCATACCATTTTAATAAGCAATGTTTTATAAAAAGAATTTAAAATTTTGTATTTTTTAATATCATTCTATTGCCCTGCAATGGTGAATACGTTTTGAAATTATGAAAACATTTCTTATTACTGAAGAATTACCTATGAGTGAAAATGTTAAGATATGTAATTCACATGGTATTGTTTAGAACGTTTGACTTCCTAGAGGCGCTCAGTTGGTTAAGTGGCCAACTCTCGATTTTGGCCCCAGGTCATGATCTCAGGGGGTAGGATCCGCAGTCGGTGGGGAGTCTGCTTGGGATTCTCTCTCCCCTTTTCCCTCTGCCCCTCTCCCCAATGTGTGTGTGTGTTCTTTCTCTCTAACAAAAAAAAAAAAAAAAAAATTTACTTTCTAATAAAAAACTGTCGTGGAATAAATGATGTCATTGCATTTCAATCATACCCTTGAATCTTTTTTTCACTTTTTATGTATTTATTTCTTTTTGTTATTTAAGTACAGTTAATATACGAGGTTTTATTCATTTCAGATGCTCAACCATGAGCCCAAAGTTCTGTACCTTACATGACGCTCACCATGAACCATGCGGTCGCCATCAGGCACCAGACAACATTATTACAATATTGACTATCTTCCTTATGTTGTGCTTTTTGTCTCTGTGACTTTTTTATTTTATAACTGAGAGTTTGTGCCTCTTAATACCCTTCACCCCTTCCGCCCATCCCCCCACGCCTCTGCTCGAACCCTCCACTTGGTTCTCTGTATTTATGATTCTGTTTCTGTTTCTCAGTGCTGTTTGTGTGTGGATTGTGCCATTGGAACTGAAATAGCTCCAATATGAATGAAAGGCTTTCTGTTACTAACTCAAGCAAACAATTCTGTTCTCCCTTTAAAGTCTAACAAAAACCAGCATAACTTCACCTAGTACAGGATAGAGAAGGAACGAGATAGAATTAGATTGGGAGTCACTAGTGTTTTGTAGAAAGATGAACAAAGTCAAACGAAATGACAGCACACCCCAATGATAAAAGACTTCCTGCTGGGTACTTAGGGGGATGTAAGTGAGTTCCAAATAACCAGAAGAGCATCATTTCATAAGTGAAGTACTTAAAATTGCACCAGTGAATGTGAAGATGTGAGGTTCTAAAATAAAACGACTCAAGTGTTTTCATAGGATTCCACAAACAGCTGCCGCATAATGGCCCATCGAGCTCAGCATAAGACAGAAATATCCAGCAGCCAAAAAAATACTCTTGTCTGTGCAGAAAAGTAAACATTTTATAGCAAAAATAAATCACACAAATAAATAAATTTGGCACTTATAGAAAACACGTGATTTTTATGTAATTCACACTTATAAAGAGAGATTGGAACATTTGGAAAATGATATAGCATTGGGATATTTCAATACATCGTTTAACATAAATGTGCTGATTTTAACATGATTTTTCTGAAACATGATTTTTTGTCTTTTGTTTCACAAACCTTGTTTCCCAACTGAAGTCACAAACTCTGTGCAAACACCTGTTATGGCTCAGGGATGCTGTCGTCTACCTAGGTCTCAGCTAGGGACAGTTCGGCTCCCTACCCTTCAAGGACAGCTAGCAGTGTCTGGGGACATTTCTGAATGGTCGTAACCCGTGGCAGAGGCAGGGGAGGGCCTCTAGCATCTAGTGGGTGGAGACCGTCATGCTGCAAAGCATCCCAGAGAGCACAGGACGGCCCCCGGAGACCCCAAATGTCACCAGTGCCACAGCTGAGAAAACCTGATTTAACTAGTTAACTAATCCAAATGGAAGTACGTAAGTTCTTTCAAATTCTTAAAATAGAAACGTGCTCTCTCCTCCGTTACAAGGCCACAACTTACTTCAGATGCCCTCTAAATCACTCGGCAAGCGAAACAGTAAACTTTCTCAGGAAGAGCATTTTAGAGGGGGATGTGGTAATTGAGGAAATAAAACTGTGCCCATTTTCTATCCAATTTTCTGACTCCTATTATCCAGCCACTGAATTCACAGACAGTGGAGTTGTCTTCCCATTAATGTCTGTGGAAACAATCCAGCAAAGCAGCACGAAAGGAACCTTTTGTTCTTCGTCTAAACACCTCCACCCACGAAGCGTCACGCCCCACAGCCCCACTGGCTTCAAAGGAAACCTGTGTGTTTTACAGTCTATGGGCTTCACGAATGATCCTGTGCCGGACTTTCATCTTCCCAAGCGAGCACAGCAGTTTATCCAAGCTTGCATACTAGGATGGCCATGGTGTGGATGTTCTAGAAGGTGGAGCATTTCAGAAATGCTTGGGGCTGGGCATAATGCCCTAGAGCCTTCAGTGCCTCAATCTGGTTATTGGGAAATGGAGGTCAGACTGCTCCCAAGCCAACTTCAGAGAGTGTGAACATTAGGTCTCTAAACATTTTTGTTGTTACCTGATACTTTTTTTCCCCTTAGGGCATGAGTTCTGAGTATGTCGAGGGGTACAAAATTGAAACAGGATCAGACTTAACTCATTGACAACGGATCATAACCAGCCAATCTTCATAAGACCATAAACCAGAAAATTGAAACTAAATTTGAAAGACATACTCCATTTCTTTAAAGAAAGCTGGATTGGTCGTTGACTTACTGTCTCACACACCCACAAACATGAGATCCACGGTCAAAATGGTCACTTGCTATTGTGATGTATGTCTTCAATAGGTGCTTTTAAAGAATAAAAAACAAAACCTCAAAACTAAAACAAAACCCTCAATACTGATCTTTCTTATTTCATAAATTGATAAATTCAGCACGTATTAATTGTTGCTGGGATAATTAAACCCACAGTAAATTTAACACTTGATTTATATTAATAGTTTCAACTCCCCATCTTTCCAAACCTTTTGGGAAAAAAAAAAACCAATTTAAAGATGAACCGTTGCACTCAAGCCCCTGGGTGTCAAACATTCAGTGACTTTTAGAGAATGTCTTTATTCTCAGATAGAACTTCCTAGATAATAGCCATTGAGATATTTTTAGAAAAATATTAGATACTTTTCAGTACAACATATAGCCCCCCCTCAGAGCCGGACTGTCCAGTTAGTCTTAGGAAAATGAGTTAGCTGGCGTTGAGGAAAGGTCAGCACAGATCAAGAGAAAATGCACATCTGAGTCCTTCCATCAGGTTATAGATACAGAGAAGCCAGTTCTAAAATTTATTTCAAAAGACAAAGAAACTGGAGAAGACAAATGTATTCAACAATTTTAAAAAATATTTTATTTATTTATTTGTTGGAGAAAGAGTGTGAGAGAGAGCATGCATGGGCAGAAGAGGGAGAAGTACATGCCTCGCTGAGCAGGAAGCCCAATGCAGAGCTTGATCCCAGGACCTTGGGACTGGGACCGAGCCCAAGGCAGACACTTCACCAACTGAGCCATCCAGGTGCCCTCAAATGTGGGGCTTGAACTTAAGACCCTGAGATCAAGACCTGCGCTGAGATCGAGAATCAAACACTTAACCAACTGAGCTACCCAGGCGCCCTAAAGGACTCAATTTTAACTTTTATCATAAAGCTACCACGATCAAGACAATATGGTACTGGTGAAGGAAGAGACACGTAGATGTGTGAAACAGAGTAGAGAACAAGCAAACAATGGAGGAAACTCCTTCAACAAATGGTGATGGAACACGTGGGTATCTAGATGCAAACAAAATAGGAAACACCACAGGGCATCTGGGTGGCTCAGCCAGTTAAGTGTCTGACTCTTGGTTTTGGTTCAGGTCACAATCTCAGGGTTCTGAGAAGGAGCCCTACATCGGGTTCCAAGGTGAGTGTGGAGTCTGCCTGGGGTTCTCTCTTCCCCCTTCCTGTCCCCTCCACTGCACATGTGTGTGCACACACACTCTCTCAATAAGTGCGTAAAATAAAGGTTGCTTTAAAAAAATGACCTGCAAAATAAACCTTACGCATTATAAAAAATAATTCAACATGGATGATATAATTAATATAAAAGATAAAACTGTCACTTTTCACAAGAAAACAGAAAAAATTGTGACATTGTGTCAGGCAAGGAATGCTTCAATACAACACCAATAGCAAAATTGATAAACGAAAAATAAATTGGAGTCTATTAAATTAAAAACGTTTGCTCCGCGAGAGACACAGTTAATGAAATGAAAAGAGAGTTTAAGACAAAACATTTGCAAATTATGCATGTGACAAAGGACTTGTATTCCAAATATTTAAAGAACTCTCTAAACTCCACAGTAGGAAAACAAATAATCCAATAAAAGAAATGGCAAAAAATTTGAATAGACACTTGACCAATGGATATGCAAACCGTGCACAGATGTTCAACATATCTAGCTATTAGGTAAATGCCAATGAAAATCATAATGAGATAGGATGACACATTGGCATCACAGCAACTTTAAGCAAATGTGTGAATGGATGAGTAAGGGAATGAGTAACAGCCAACAAAGGCTGGTGAGGATACGCGGTGCCTGGAAACCCTGCAGCCTGTGAAGGTGCGGAATGGCACGGCCGCTCTGGAAGATAGTCTGGTAACCGCTAATAAAATCCAACATGCACCTACGCTGTGCCCAGCAATACCACACCTAGGAATAAAATTACGCTCGCACAAACCCTGTACGTGAATATCTATAGCATTTCTGTTCATAGTGGTAAAAAAACAAAAATGGTACAAAAGTTCTCTAGTCATCAGGTGAATGGGCAGACCAAGGTCCCTTGATCGGTGTGATTCCACAACAGAAAAGAATGAACCCCTGATACATTAAAAAGGTGGATGAGTCTCAAAGGCATAGACATGGTGAAAGAATTCATCTCAGAAGCTTTCACATGGTGTGATTTTCCTGTGCAACGTTCTGGTAAAGGAAAAACTCTAGGGACAAAATATGAGCTAGTGGTTGGCAAGCATGGGGGCCGGGGGGATAGAGTCTGTCTGCAGAGAAGCAACGTGGGTGCATTCGGAGGGCGATGGTACTTACAGAAAAATATATGTGTATTAAGACTCATAAAACGTATGTACCCCCAAAAATCAATTTTACTTTACGTAACTTTTTAAAAAACGAAAATGCATGGTAACCAGCTGGTTCATGGGATAGTTTGCGAGCGTGTCTCACTGTGGCGGCTGACAGTTTGGTGGGTACAGAACAGTAAGAGCTGAGTGGAGTTTCCTAAAACGCAAGACAGGAAACACAGAGGGTGTCTCTGCTAATTTAAGCAAGACATACACATACACGGGTCATTCAATATAATATATGTTATGTAATATAATAAATGTTTCAAGTGAAACATCTTTTTAAACCAATTTCACTTCTCTTCAAAATCACGAGATAATGTCGAGACATAAGTCTACGTTGGATGTTAGTATGTATCAGGGTCCTTAACTCCTTTTCTAGAAAAGAGACTCAGCCTTAGGCTTAGAGCACTGACTGATGATAACCTTGAGCTAAAGCTGAGCAGAACTATCTATGGGACACCTTCAGTTTATTACGTGTGCAGGTGGGGAACCCCCGGTTGGCCTGAAGCTTGCAGTTGCCTTGAAATGCTGCACCCGGGCACTGACCTTGGATTCAATCTATTAACCCAACTTTGCTGTGACCGTCACTTGTCTTCAGGGAAACTTGGGACACATTGGGGGTTTCTGGCCTTAGTTGTCTATAGAGACTCACGTAACTGGGGTCTCCAGAGAAGAAAGGCCTGTCATTTGTTCCACCCAGGATGGCATTAAAAAACAAACAGACAAATAAACAAACAAAAAACCTTCATAATGGAAAAACTGAGCTTCTGACCTCAGAGAATTCTCCTAAGCGACAGGCAGTTTTGTGAGATCCGGCAAGCCATCTATCTCCATTTGTAAATATGTTGAATTCTCTTTTGTTTTGTGTCATACTCTGATTTCCCATCATTGGCCAAATAAAATTCTAGTCCTTTGATCATCTGTGTCTTTTTTTCAATCATGCCACTGTCGCCTTGGTAACACACAACAAATAATGACCGTTTTTCCTTCTGAGCTGGAGATAGAAGGTTTCTTGGTAAAACAAATGAATTTAAGTCAAAGAGCAAAGCGAATGCAGTACAAGTGTTGAGTACACAGCAGCCCTGAGGTTGCAGAAACAGAGCTGAGGAGCGTGAGGATGGTGCCTGATGGGATGGGCGTGGCAGAGCAACCCATGTTGCAGACACACGTGTGTGCCTGTCCCACATGTGGACCCTGACCCAGAATTCCTCTGCTTCTCTCCTGGGTTTGATACTTACCATGCCTGGAATCCCAGGCAAATAAATCCTATAGCACTCAACTTTGCCATCAGTAAATCCACGTTAATCATGCTTTTTACCTTATAAGACTACTGAGAGGACTAAACATGAACTTTCATGGGAAACCCGTGGTCAGCTATCTGGTGTCTAGTAGGTGCTGGCCAGAAGAGCTAACCACAGACTGTATTCTCTAGTGTAGAGTACACAAAACAAGATTTGATCTCTTGTTAAGCCAACATTCCTGTCTATTAGCTACTTGGCAACAATTCAGATTAAACCACCATCAATTGGTGGTTTTTAAGTATTTTGATTATTGAGATTTGGGAGTAGTTGAGAATTTTCCCAGAGAACCAATAAACCGAAAGTAAATGTAGTCCTTTGAGAATACACACACACACACACAGCATTTGTAATTGGCTTCTAAATAAAATCCAGGGCAAAACACACTTTTAAATTTACACTGATACCTGAGTTCCATGAATACAGGGTCATTTCACAGCTTTCAGTTCACATAGACTGTGTAATGAGCCCTTGAAACACAGGAATATAGCAGGGAGCTGTCGGCGCCCCCGGCTTTCCTGGAGTAGCCCGGTGAAACCAGCATTCCGTCTCATGTTCTACAACCGTCTGGCTCTTCGCTCCATCTTACCACTGAATTGGCCTCTAAGAAAAGATGGGTCCTCTGCTGGGTCAATTTAAGTGTAACGACCTGCAACTTCTGTCCAAGTGACATGTCAAGAGTCGTCTCTCTTCTCCCTGATCTAAGTGAAAATAAAGGGGGCGAAAATCCACAAGCTCCTTCAGTGGAAGAGATAACAGGTGTGAACCCTCAAAGGACAGGTCATTTGACCCAGTAACCAAAGGCAGAAAGTAGACAAAGGAGATCCAAATGACTCGGCGGGCTGTAGAGTGGGTTCAGGGCCAGAGAGGGCAGCCAACCTGCTGGACAGAGCCCACAAAAGGTTTTAGGTGTGTGATGAGGCAGAGCACGGAGGGTGGAGTCAACAGGGTCTTTCTGGAAACAAAACATGGAACACGTGCACTGGGATAACATCTAAAGCTTAAATGAGAGAAAACAGGTAACTGTTGGAGTTCTTCTCTGAAGATGTTTTGAGGGACAACAAGGAAAATGGAGGTGATTTTAGAATCCCTGGATAAAGACGATGCATTTCCCATATTTAAAAGTGCTGACACTTTTCTGACTACCAGAGGTGAAGTCTGTCCAGTTAACCAGCCCAGCAACAAAGACACACTCCGTTCTGCTCTTTTGTCACCGTCTTCTGTGATGCAAACAGTAGAGGAACCAGTGATTTTAAGAATCCCTCTCATAGGAAGGGGAAAATCCAAGACAGAGCATGAAATATCCAGGAAGACAAGTCAAGGAACAGAAAATAAAAACAAGAACAACAAGACAGAAAAGCTTTGGTTGGGAGGTGCATACAAATTCAAGAAATGAGAGGAAAAAGAAAAAAAAATCAGAGCAGGAGATAAGCGACACAGACTGTCATTGTGGGAGGTACAATGGACCATTGCTAACAATTTCCCAAAAAGAGGGGAATAAATGATCCAAGAGTGAAGCGGGATCATTTCCAAAGTTGGAGGGCAGAGGAATTCAACAGGAAGACACCGCAGGGGAGTTGGCGGGACTCTGTCGCTGAGAGTGTGGGGTCGTTACTACCCGTGCCCTTCCTATTCTCCTGGGACAAACTGCTGAGCTCAGAGACAGGCTTCAGCCAGTCCCCCACCACCAAACCAGCATAGAGAGGGGGCAACAGACACACCGGCATTATGTTAAGCTGAGTTTTGGGGGGTTTTTTTTCAGCCGTTCAGACACGGTGGCTAAAATAGAAATCAGTTTGTAGACTTGAGCTGGTGCTGGAAATACGGGACCGGGACGTGGCACGGAGGCTGGGAGTCAGGACACAGCCGGGCAGGTGGATCGCAGGAGACGCGTGCTGGCAATGGAGAAGCGCCGGGGGAACCGCGGCCGGGGACGAATGGACCTGGGTGAAAGGTGAAGTGTGTTCAGCCGCGTAGGGCAAGAAACAATGAGGTCGGGAGAGAACTGGAGAGCAATGCACGGACAGAAGCTGTAGGAATAAGGAAATTCCAAGAAAGCCAGTCCTTGAAGGGTTACAGAAGTCTAGTGTCTAGAGCATAGTAATCGGTAAGACAAAAAAGGCGGGGGGCAAAGGCCCATTCACAGTAGAGTGAATAAGCAAATAAAATATGGGGTTTTAAAACAATGAAATATTAAAGAACAGTGAAGAGAACCAAGCCCCAGCAGTAGCCAGCCGTGGGCGCGAGGCAAGGGCGTTACTGAACAGTAGGTCAGCGCGGGCCATCACACACGGACAGAGAGTTTAGTTTAGTTTTAAAAACTAAAAAGAAACAGATGAAATTATTTTTATAGACTTTATTTAACTGAATGCAAAACCAGTATAAAGATGATTGAGGTATATCAGATCTTTTCGTGCAGTCTTGCTATCAGTCATTTTAACGTGAACAGCCCTCCTCTGTCCAGATGCTAATTTTTCAACAGGAACTCTTAACCTGTCCTTACATTTTGCAGATAGAGCAGTAGATTCAAACACTCAGGTTGTTCCAAATGTACTTAAACGTGTGTTGTCCATAACTGAGCCAATTACCAGTTTGGGTGAGCAAGGTCCGTGTCAAAGCCCCGTGGCGGTTTGGTGGGACATGGGTGTTCCACAGCTCGGCCTGTCTGCTAGTTACTTGGATGTGTCCACTTTGCAAAAATCCACCTGCACACGGAAAATGTGTGCCTTTTTCTAAATCCATGTTATTCTTCAAATTAAGAAAAAATTTATTGCCTTGGAGTAAAGGCTGAGAGTAAGGAACATGGAATCAGCGACAACTTCCCCTTCCTTCAAGTCTTTCTGCGGTATTTCCCTTCCCAAACATGCGTATTACCTGTTTGAGATCCTCCTAATTATGTATTTTAGAAAAGCTTTCCAGGTTTTTGCTGCGTTCCCGGTCATGAGGTGAATGCGGTCCGTTAACTGGAGTGAGCTCCGAGACCCAGAGCTCTGCCCCGCGCTGACTCCCTTGATGAAGCAGCCGGGGCAGACCGCAACGAGCCCGTGGCTTCACGATGGTTTCCATTAGTCCACCTGGTTAAGAGACTTTGGCGAGAGTAGTAGCTGCTATCATTCCCTGGTTTTGTGTTTTTCTTCGGAATCCGTGTACTTAATCCCTACAACCGCCCGGTGGCTGGTTACTGTCCTCACCCAGTCGCCCTCACGCTGAATGGAGACACGGGAATGTCGTGTTAAGGGTCACCCATCCCGGCAGCGGCAGAGCCTCTAGGAGTGGGACCCACGCGCTCAATCCAGGCACGCTCAGTCCCTCCGTGAAGCATGTGCTGCGTTTGTTTGTGGGAACGGAGGGTTGGAGCAGAGCACTGCGGTCCAAAACGTGCGTTGACGTAGGCACAGCCACTCAGTCTCTGCGAATCTGTTCCTGCAGGGATGACAGAAGCGCGTAAGAGCAGAACCGGCCCCGCTCTCCTCGCCTTCACCTCGCTGCTCACCTGTCCCGCCCGTAAAGCCAGCAGCTGGTGTGGTCGCCCTGCACTGCGCCGGGCAGGTGCGCGGCCAGCGGCCAGCACCCTCAGCTGTCCCTCCCACACCCGTCCCCCGTGTGTCCTCGACTGGTCTTCCCCCTGCGCCCTCCGCATCACCACTGGCTTTGCTCTGGCCCAGAATCTACTTCCTTCGATCTCGCATGGCCCCACTCCTATTTTCTACCCAAGAAGGCGGCTGTCCACTCCGTTATTGAACATACATTGCTGGGGACTTGGGGTGTGTTTTCAGAATAGAAACACAGAATCCTCAGTACATGTCCTCCAACAGAAAACCCCGATGCCCTCTGTACCCACCCCCTCAGAGGATGCCTAAAAGCTGGGGCTTCCAGTGTGTGCATTTCCTGGGCTGGCCCACAGGTCTCAGGTCGAGGCTATGACGGACAGAACTCAACATGACAATGATGAGTAATAATACTTTTAGATAATACTTTTAGATAATGCTCAATCATGAGAGCCTGGATCATCTCAGTAATTTTCGGGTATGTGCTTGTCTCACCCACTCAGGGCGAGGAGGGGTTTTCGTGTGTGTGGAAGACAAGTAGGCCTCGGCTCCGACACGGGTTTATTACAGCTCATAAACCCGCACTGTCTTTCTGACGGAGCCTGGGCAAACAGTAAGTCGTAGGCGCTCAGCCTTTGCTTCTCTGATTACTGTGCTGTTTGCTCTTTCCGAGAATGAAATCCGCAGGTCGGTGATAGACCCCTGCCAGACTGACATCTTAGGATCGACGGCCCGCTTTCGTCATATCTGTGAGGTACGTGTACTTTCCATGAATATCGGAGCTGTTCTTGGTGAACCATGAAGACGGGAAGGCAAAGTCCACCTGACATTGCTTTTCCTCATGCTTCCAACAGACTCGGGGATAGCAGTGTTAAAACCCCCGTCTTGGGAATGGGACTGCTAACCGCTAACTGCTCCACTGATGGAGCTGGAGCTGTGGGCTGAGTCCCCAGAAATACGTTGCTCTCTGTCACGTCTGTTTTTAAAACCTCCTTTCATAATGTGGACTCTCTGGAAGTGAGCGGGTAAACATTTTTCTTTTTCAGGAGATAAGAATTTAAAACTTCAGACATCCTACCACACCCATCCCAAAGAAGAAGTGATTCACCGTACTAAGAGGACGGTTACAATCCCTAAGCTCACCTCTGCTTCTGAATTCCATACTTGTGTCTTAACTACCTCCACTCCCTGCATTTGGGATTCTCTTTTTAAAACATCTCCCACGGGTGGTGACGTTCACCAGATTTATCGTGTTGACCATTTCACAATACATATGAACGCAGGTCATTCGTGACTTTGGACACCTGAAACCAACAAAAAGTACATGTCAAGGACAGCTCAGTAAAGAAAGAAAATGTTTTAAACAATTGTATCTTGACATATGCACGTAAATGAAATAAGCGGCTACTTCACCATGGTCAGAACCATTTCATGATTTAGACAGTTCGGATTTTGAACTGGCTCTTGGGGAAGAAATGTGTAACATGTGTTCATCTCCAAGACATCATGCTATCCCTCCTCTGTATGTCATTTCGTCAGGCCTCAGGTTGTCAAGCAGTCCCTGTTGGCTCGTAATCCACGCCGACCCATTGGAGGGAAGGCTACATGGTTGAGTGTGAGTCAGGAGATGTCATAAGCTGAGGTCTTTGGGGTGAGGAACCTGCCGCCAGTGACCGTGGAAGCATGACAGAAGACAGCACATCAAGCAGTAGGGGTACTCTGATCATCCCCCAACCCCATGGGTCTCAATCCCTTGGCTATACAGGAGACTCCCCTGGGCTATTTTAACAAGAATTAACACATTTCTTTCAAATCTTTTTTCTTTTTTTTTTTTTTTTTTAAGATTATAAGACAGAGAGAGAGGGGGAAGCAGGCCCCCTGCTGAACAGAGAACCTGATGCGGGGCTTGATCCCAGGACCCTGAGATCATGACCGGAGCCGAAGACAGAGGCTTTAACCCACTGAGCCACCCAGGTGCCCGAAGACTTACCACATTAATGCCAGGACCCCACTTCCAGAGTTTCTGGCTGAACTGGTCTACACTGTGGCCTGGGCTTCGGGAATATTAAAGGGCCCCTGTCCCCCAACGTTTCAAGTGTGCAGCCAGGGGGGTGGGAACCGTCCCTGCTTGTCACACCACCCTGGAAGATCCGGGTGTTGCCTCCCACGCTTCCTCCCTGGTTGACTCCTACAGGATCCTTGAGAAGGAGTCAAGGCAAACCATGTCTTCTTCTTTTCACCACAGTGGGAAACGTGGCCCTAGAGACTCTGGGTTTTGCAGCAGATATACCCAAAGCAGAGGCTGGCGGTCAAGGAGCAGGACTCAAGACCATGATACATGTGAGCACGGACTACGTAGGAGACGTCACCTTCAGCCCTAGTCACAAGTTAGCTGTCTGGTAGTCAGGAAGACAAGCTCCCTTTTATCCTTTAAGGCCCATTTTTGTCATTTCTGTTTTTATTTTTCTACACATTTGTTATCATTAACCCCAGGTCCATTAAAGTAAGGGACAATGGAGAAGACATGAGGCCCTCAGAGCAAATCCTTGCCGTTGTGTTCTGCGTTGCTGCACCTCTGCCCTAGACGAATACATTAGCGTTCCAGCAAAATAGCTTTAGCAGAAATTAATTCAGAGCAAATATATGGGCGCTCTTCAAAGAGTGTCATCATTCTGGATGTTTTGCTGTTGTTGAAATGCCTTCTAAGTACCTACGTTAATAGTTATAAAGAGAGTTGTCTAATAATGTGCCACATGAATGTCATTGTCACCTCCTTTGAGAGTTAAAAATAGTAGTGTCAATCCATTTGTGATTCAAAAATCACAACCTGTTCGCTTCAGTGTGCCCTGTCTCTGGTATGTGGGTGACATATCTGACCCACTGTTGGAGGGTCTGCCCTGCAGTCTCAGTTGTACAGAGCATGGATTTGCCAATCCCACCACGTGAATTTTCCTCATTTCTTTTGTCCATAGTTTGTGCTGCTTAGAATTCCATTTTTTAAGTGGAAACTATTTTTTTTTAAAGATTTTATTTGGGGTGCCTGGGTAGCTCAGTGGGTTAAAGCCTCTGCCTTCGGCTCAGGTCATGATCTCAGGGTCCTGGGATCGAGCCCGCTTCCTCCTCTCTCTCTGCCTGTCTCTCTGCCTACTTGTGATCTCTCTGTCAAATAAATAAAATCTTTAAACAAACAAACAAACAAACAAACAAACAAACAAATAAAAGATTATATTTGTCTGTCAGAGAGAGAGAGAGTCAGAGGGGGAGAGAGAGAGCACAGGTAGGGGGGCAGCGGCAGAGGGAGATGCAGGTTCCTTGATGATGCAGGACTCGATCCCAGGACCCTAGGATCCTGACCTGAGCTGAAGGCAGACACTTAACCAACTGAATCACCCAGGTGTCCCTGAAACTTTTTTTATTTTTTTAAAAGATTTTATTTATTTATTTGACAGAGATCACAAGTGCGAAGAGAGGCAGGCAGAGAGAGAGGAGGAAGCAGGCTCGATCCCAGGACCCTGAGATCATGACCTGAGCCGAAGGCAGAGGCTTTAACCCGCTGAGCCACCCAGGCGCCCCATGAAACTCTTTTTTAACTTGAAGTATAATCAAAAATGTGCTTTTAATCCCCTTTACTTATTTCACGCATTTCCCCGCCCACCTCCCCGCTGGGACCCCCAGTTCATTCTTTGTATTTAAGAGCACATTTTCTGTTTGTCTCTTTTTCAGTTGTTCATTTGTTTTTAAAGAGAGAAGAGAGACCATGAGAGAGTGTGAGTAGGGTGGGGAGGGCAGAGCAAGAGGGAGAGAGAACATCTTAAGCAGGCTCCGTGCCCCGTGCAGAGCCTTACATGGAGCTCGGTCTCACGACCCAGACACCATAACCTGAGCCGAAAGCAGAGTTTATCTAACTGAATCACCCAGGAACCCCCATGTGTTTCATTTTTTAAAAATTCTACATGTGAATGAAACCATGTGGTGATTGACTTTCTATGACTTGTTTCACTTAGCATTATGCCTTCTAGACCCATCCAGGTGGTTGCAAATGGCAAGATTTCACTCTTTTCAATGGCTGAGTAATAGCCCTCTGTGTGTGTGTGTGTGTGTGTGTGTGTGTGCGCGCGCGTGCATGGGTGTGCCACATCTTCCTTATGCATTCATTTATCAGTGGACACTTGGGCTGCTTCCAGAATTTGTCTGTTGTAAATAATGCTGTAATAAACATAGGGGCGCATGTATCTTTTCTCATTAGTATTTTCATTTCCTAAATACCCAATAGTGGAATTAATGGATCATGTGGTATTCCAAGTTTTAATTTTTTGAGGAACCTCCGTACTGTTTTCCACAGTGGCTGCACCAGTTTGCATTCCCACTGACAGAGCACAAGGATTCCCTTTTCCCCACATCCTCACCAACACTGGTTGTTTCTTGTCATTTTGATTTTAGTCGTTCAGAGAGGTGTGAGGTGGTATCTCGCTGTGGTTGTGATTTGCATTTCCCTGAGGCTGAGTGACATTGATCATCTTCTCATATGTCTGTAGGCCATCTGGATATCTTCTTTGGAAAGATGTCTATTCAAATCCCCTGCCCATGTTTAATTAGATTTGTTTCTGTTTTGGTGTTGAGTTGTATAAGGTTTTGGGTTTTCTCTTATATATTTTGGATACTAATCCCTTATCAGATGTATCATTTGCAAAGATCTTCATTCACTGAGTTGCTTTGTCCTTTTGTTGAGGGTTCCCTTCGCTATGCAAAAGATTTTTTATTTTGGTGTAGTCCCAATGGTTCATTTTTGCTTTTGTTTCCCTTATCTGAGAAGACATTTGCAAAAATGTTTCTACTGTTGATGTCAGAGAAATTACTGCCTGAGTTTCCTTCCAGGTTCCAGGTCTCACCTTTAGGTCTTTAAACCATTTTGAGTTTATTTTTGTGTATGCTGGTCCAGTGTCAGTCTTCTGCATGTAGATCTCCTGTGTTCCCAGCACCATTTGTTGAAGACCCTGTCTCTTTCCCATTGTATATTCTTGTCTCTCTTGCCATAAATTAATTGGAAAGCATTCGTTTTCTATTCTGGTCCATTGATCCGTGTGTCTGTTTCTGTGCCTGTACCAGATTGTGTCAATGATCACAGCTTTGTGGTGTATCTTGAGACCAGATTTGTTCTTTTCCAAGATTGTTTTGGCCACTTAGGTTCCTTTTTGGTTCCATACCAATTTTAGGTTTATTTGTTCCAGTTCTATGAGAAATGTTGGTATTTGTTAGTAGTTGTATTAAATCTGTAGATTGCTTTGGGCAATATGGGAATTTTAATAACACTGGTTTTTCTAATCCATGAGCCTGGAATATCTTTCCATTTGTTTGTGTCATCTTCAATTTCTTTCACCAATATCTTATAGTTTTCGGAATTCAGGTCTTCTACCTCCTTGGTTAAGTTTATTCCTAGGTATTTTATTCTTTTGGGTGCAATTTTTAATGGGATTGCTTTCTTCACTTCTCTTCCTGCTACTTCATTAATCATAGGAACACAACAAGTTTCTGCATATTCATTTTGTGTATTTTATAATATTTTATATCATGTATCTATAAGAACTACTGGGTGATTTGGAGTTGGTTCTTTATCCTGTGTGAGCCGAAGTTCCCACCCCTATAAAGAGTGGAAAATAATATATATTCCAAAGATTGTTGCACAGATTAAGTGAGTTCATGGATGTCAAAGTCTCCAGCGACCACTGCGGCTGCCATCCGTGCTCAGTAAATGCGATTTGAAAGCACTGAGTCAGGGCCCAGATCGATTCAGAAAGCTGATTCAGGATGATCAGCATTTGTGTTTGCCATGTGTATTTTGCCCTGTTGTAAATGAATTTATAAATCTGCTTCAGAAATGTGTCCTGGCTTCCCGATGATGTGACCCTCGCTCGCGGTTTACGTGGTCCTGCTACCTGTATTTGGCTTCTAACAGTCAGTTCCTCTCGCGCTGCTCTCTTTGGACGTGTCACCTCCAGACCTCACAGCACGGTGGCCGAGGCCCATTAGGGCTCCTGAAAGTCCTCCATGCTGCACGAAAGGCCCAATGCTGTCGCTTTCATTTCAGAGCAAAGAAAACCTTTGCTATGGTAGTCATTAGCAATTGGGCCTCTGATGACAAAGATCAAAAGTTTACCCCAAAACAGCTGTGCTCTCTAGAATTCTCCACCCAGCTGTCCCAGAGGGTATTTTTAGCAGGACACTCTCTAAACACAGGAGGCAGAGTCAAAAGATAGCTCAGAGATAATATTGTTTGGGAGGTGTCAGGAAAGGAGCTAGGCTTTTTCTTTTTAATTTTTGTTTTCTGCCAGGAAGGAACCCTAAGGCAGCTGAAAAGCGTACTTCACTTCCATAAGAAAGCGCCGAGATACACTTGTGCAAACGAAGACTGTGCCGATATCTTCTGACTCTCATGTGTGACCCAAGTTCAAAACAGGACTGTGATCTTTTCTGGTGAAAGAAAAAAAAATGACCATAAAATTACTATCTCATAACAAGAAGTATTTATTGCTTAGCCGGTGTCTGACACTCCTATGAATCGTGCAAAAAAGAAAAAAAATCCTTTGTTTGTAAAACGCAAAACAAAAGGAACAACACTTCAGTGACTGGCTGTAACCTAGAGGTGTGATCGCAAGAGCTGAGAACACGATCAGGCACTGAGTTTTGTGGGGAAGTATTTCGAGTGGCAGATAGAGTTAGCTCCGCGTGTGACAGAATCCTGGAACAGCAGAGCCAACACCGCACCTCTACGGCCCCAACCCCCCTCCTCTGCCCTGTGAGGACGTGGATTCTGCAGGTGTGTCATACGCAGACCCAAGATTCACCGCTACCCACGCCAGGTGACACACCGTGAGGCTTGAGTAGAAAGAAGTGGCTCCCAAGGTGGGGCCTGGAATTCCTCTGACATTCCAGGAGCTGGCCCAGGCCCCCTCCAAACATTCCAGGCTGACCAAGCCTCTGCTGGGATCTCTGCGTCTTTGTCTCTTCCCATGAGGCTTAAAAAAAATCATGCTCTCGCTGGTATCATTCAGTTTCACAGGATTAGAAGTTGCCTGTTTGCCGATGGGTCCCCAAGGTACGTCTCTGGTCAAGACTTTCTGTCCAGAAACCATGAGTCCACCTGTCGACCGGTCCCTCCATATAGAATCATACCAATGTCACAAATTTCTGCCCAGAAGCAGACTTCTCTCTTCCCGCCCGTGGGATCTCGCCCCGTGAGTTCTCCCAGCCCCAGGCAGAGGCAGCCAGCCTAGCAAGTCCTGGGTCTCCCCGCTCCCACCCACTTTCCTTCCCGCTTAAGTGCTGTTTCCTTCGCTGGCTTCTCGCAGCCAACACCTCGGGCAAGGCCATCGCTAAGCCTCGGTTTCACTACCGTCCTGACGTCTAACTTCCCGCCTGCTTCTGCTGAGGCTTCTCTCCAGTGCCTTCTCCGCTATCAGTCGGAACCTGTCAAGCCTATCTCGGCACTGCTCTGTGCACGACTTTACAGACATTCCCATTTCAGAGAAAAAGACAAATTCCTTTCCAGCCTCACCAGGCCCGCTCCACACAGGC
Source organism: Mustela nigripes (assembly GCF_022355385.1). Lineage (NCBI taxonomy): Eukaryota > Metazoa > Chordata > Mammalia > Carnivora > Mustelidae > Mustela > Mustela nigripes. Next base: position 81,110,973 of record NC_081571.1, on the reverse strand, counting down.
TCCCCTGGCCCTTCTGACCTCTCCTCCCGTGGCCCCACGCCAGCGCTCCGTCCCCCGAACACCCCTGGCCCTCTGCCAGCACCGGGCCGGCACCTGCTCCCCGGCTGCTCCCCGACCCCATTCAACACAACACACGCGCCATGCGTGACACGCAGTGCTCACTCAGAGGCCACCCGCTCTCTGTCACTTGCCACTCCTGTGTCACTAGACTGTCGGGGCTCACTCCTGCTTCGGACGCGGACGTTCTGTGCCTCCTCCTGCTTTTATCTTCTCTCCTAAGGACATGTGACTGTCACATACACTGTGTGTTCCACACGCGACTGTCTCGTACACCGTGTGTTTCACACGCGTGTGTTTCACACCGTGTGTTTCACACGCGACTGTCACGTACACTGTGTTTTACGTGGGCGACTCGCTGTCGTCTCCCTCCCTGGAAGAGAAGTTCCTGGGCAGGAAGTTTTGTCTGGTTCCTCCCTCATTACATCTCCCCAAACTAAACCAAGGGGACACTTAGCAGGCTGCGGGTTGAACCATATCTCACTCTCCCACGTGGGGCTTTAAAGCTGGGTCTTCCGGCGCTGTGGTCCAGAGGGTAAGGCACAGGACTGTGGGTTTACCACACCAGGACAGCAGATCAAGGGAGTATAATCAGCTAAATGGATGAACAAAGAAACAACAACGTTAAGTCACATTTGTATCCTCTGCTGTGATGGGTTAACTCAGGAGCCTGTGGAGACTACATATTGCTTTTCAGGTACGAGTGGCGACTGGCTGTGATTCAAGAACATCCGGAGCTTCCACGAGGGGGACCCTCTTAGATGTAAGTCGAGTGAGTGGAGAGGGGAAGGGTGCGTTCCAGGCGTTGGGGAGGGGAGAGGAGGAGGAGTTAGTTGTTTCCGGGACAGAAGTTCCAGTTACGCAAGAGGAGGAGTGAGCGCCAGCGATCTGGGGTACAGCGCCGGATTCTAGTGGAAAACACTGTATGAGATACGGAGATCTGTTAACAAGGTGCATCTCCTGTTCTCTGCTCTTACCACAAGAAACGCAGAATGTGTCTGACCATCCCTCAGAGGCGGGGGGTCTGGGGGGGCCTATGAACGCATGGCGGCGGCCCTTCCGCCTCTCACAGCCTCCCCATGAAGCAAAGTGGCGCCGTGGACTTGCTCACCGTCAAGAGCTCTGTGCTGCAGCGGCTCCTCACATGGCTGGAGGCAGGGCATGGGCATCCCGCCCGGCGTCTCTGGTCTCTGGGCAGCGGCGAACCTCGAGCACTGGCCGCCTGCCCTGGAGGTCAGGACACCCCCCTCGGGTGGACGGTCCCTTCCACACGATTCCTCCTCCCGTTTCTCCTGGAGCAGAAGGTCAAGTCTAATGCAACTGTGTGGGGAAGTCCTCACACAGCACGGCGGGGTCCTCCCGGACTATTGCCCACTCACGGGCAAGAGCCAGGTCATAACGTCGCCAACGCCCACCAGGTTCTATCCTGTGGGGACGGAAGTCGGCGTCCCAGGGACGAGCGCTCACTGGAAAGAAGGCCCCTGGAGGTCCCACTTTGAGAGCTGTGAGTGTGACATGCATTTTGCACGAACTAAAACTGACTGTTGACGGAAGGCAACATGTGACACTTGCAGAGTCCACGATTTTACAGCAGCTCCTCGCTTACTACATGCAATCAAAGCTGATGTGCCCCCCCACCCTCCCGGGTAAGCCCATGAGGACGAGGCAGGGGAGCCGACCTCACCAACGTGTCGGTCAGCCTCACTCGGAGTCTCCCGTCCCGGGGCTGTATTGTTAGTCATCCTGTCAATAGCATATTGATGAAGAGGAAAAGCTCAATTCATCTTCCTGTCTTCTTTTCTGTTTAGGCTTCCACTCCGCAGTTCTTCAATGTCCTAGACTCCGTGACAGGACACTTTTTACCAGCCTATTTCCTGTACATCAAAGTCCAAAATATGTCAGATGCTTTCAACAATCTGTCTTCTTTGACATTAGGTAGTTTGGAACATTTGTGTCTATCGCTTTGGACATCAGTGCCTTACTCAGCGGAGAGACGTCTCCAAGTCACCGGGGAGAGGTTAAATGCATCCTTGGCTCTGTTTTGACTCTAATATAATGGCTCTCAGAGGATTTCCCAGGGAAGAGGAGCACTTGACAGAAACTTCAAGTTCTATTTTCCAGCTAACACGTCGCGGAAGCACAAGGACGTTTTTTCTCCTGCGGTCCTCCCAGAATTCCAGAGTCTTCGCAACGCAGCCAAATGAAACCTGGTCTCCTGGAATGAGCCACCGTACCCCCAACGGCAGGAGGACAAAAGTGTGGGTGGGGGCAGCACATCGTTTTCTGGCAGAAGCTTACCGAAATCTCTGGAGGAGGAAGGGCACGATATCCCTCTGCAGACAACTGCAATGCACCCGTGTCAAATTCCAGAAAAGCAGCACCTGAAAGCTTCAGTCTCTGGGTCTCTTCTTGCTCTGGGTCACGTGACAGGGAAGGCATCTCCCGCGCCTTCGTGGTGAAGGGTCCCTTATTCCCACGCCAGCCTCTGCCGCTCTGGCTGGTGCAATCCACAGTGACTACTGGATTCGCATCAAACCACGCGGATGTGAAAATCATTATTAACCCTAGACCTCAAGAGATAAAACGACAATATCAACCACTAACAACATTCACAGCTGTCTATCAAAATGGCTAATTTCCTCCCCATTTTCTCACCAACTTTTGTACTGTCTTCACTTGGAAAACTTTTGTCTTCACTTCTCTGTCTGCTTGTCTTTCTCTTTCCTCTCCAAAGGTCTCCTCCCTTCCACACCATGCCAGACTATCAGTGAACCTAGCCCAGACTTACATTCCCACGCTTCTTTTTTTTTAAGATTTTATGTATTTGTTTGAGGGCGAGCGAGCAACATGGATGGGGGGAAGGGAGAAGAGGGAGAGGGAAAGGAAGGGAGGGAGGAATCCCAGGGAGACTCTGAGCCTCGTGTGCAGCCCAACCTGCGGCTCCATCTCATGACCTTGCGATCACGACCTGAGCCAAACCAAGAGTCAGACGTTCAACGGACTGAACCACCCAGGTACCCTTCACAATGCTTTTTAAAGAAACAGACGCCAGGGGACTGAGATTTGAAAATGTTCCAAGAGTATCTTACAACCTATCATTTTCCTGTTTGTTTACGGTAGTCCTGAAATTCCACTATGAGATGTTTATTTAGGGGCTGAATGCCAACCTCACCACAAACTCATTATCTAAAATACAAGGTACAAACTGTTTGGAGTCTAGGAACACTCTAGATCTGAGGGGGAGACATATGATGGAAGGGAAGGAGATTGTTGATTTTTATGAGTGAGTCTTAATCACTAGATTCATTTACATTGAGTCTTAACGTCTAGACACCCATTGTATAGACAAGCAAACAGAGGGTTAGAAAATTAAAGTAGCTTGTCCTAAATAATAATGTCACAACTACCACATTCTAAACCAGGCCAGTAAGTCTGGGTACCAGGACAACTGCTGAAACCAGTGTTACCCTCTTCAGACTCAGGGCTCACATCGGCGTGATTCAAAGATTCATCCAATTAATTGAAGATCACAGGCACAAAAGCAATTTGCATTCAAGGCAAAATGCATCACCAAAATCACTCAGGCTTTCCTCTTCACATGAGTTGCTTTGGCCTAACTGGGAGGATATATACTGTGGAGAGAGCGAGCTCCTTGGGGCCGTGTATGCTTGAGTTAGATGACGAATTTTTCATTTTTTGTTGTGCGACTATGGAGAAATGACTAATCTTGCTGATAAATGCTGTTCTGGGAATAACATGATTTGAGAATGAAGAATAAAATGAGAATATATACTCTTATTAGAATTCCCAGCATCAAGTATTTACTGAAAAATTAACATAAGAATAATTGTAGAAACAGTCATGCTCAGAAGCCCAAGAGGGAAGACAGGTACTGCTTCCTCGATCTTTCAAGCCTATCCTCATGGCCCGTTTGCAAAGCATGAAACAGGAATCCTCACAAGGATGTGATGACAAGAAGACATTTCTTTTCCACACTGCTCTTGGCTTTCTTTATGTTCCATGTTTTTGCGGCGACTTTTTGCACAATGAAGTTTGAACGGACTCCAAGCCTAATCTAGGGTTTGTTTTTGAAAAGATTTACACCCCAGTCATCCTAGTCGGAGAGCTGTGGGTCTGTGGGTCTGGGCTCCACTTGCTGCTTCAGACGATGGGCAGTGAGCGTGATCGCAGAGAGAAATGTCCCCTGCTGGCTGGTGCCACCGCTCACTGACGAGAAGCAGCGTTTAGACGATGCCTCGTCTCATCTCTTAGGCTTGGAAACACTCTGGGGTGGGTTTTGAACCACAAGATCTGTGGTTTCCCTTGAGAGAGCTCTTGACGGGGGAGCTGGTGGCCACAATCTGGTTACAACAAGACGATGGAGATCCGTGCAATGACAGCCGGTTCCAGGAACTGGAAAAAGGCAGGGCTTCCTTGTTAGGGAAACTGCTTGCCGGTAAGCACACTTTCGGCTCCCTGTGGGTCCCTACAGCTGCCGAACAGGAGGGGAAAGACCTTGAGACCAGGAGTTTGTTGAGAACGCACACGGCAAGGCGAGAGAATGACCCTCTTGGCAAAAGGGTCAAGCGGGCAAGAGTGCCTCGTGGGTTTGCTCCCCAGCTGTCTGAGGTCATCGCCGGAGTTCTAAACCCTGCGCTCCCACGTCTGGCCTTCCGCAGACCTTCTTGCCCGGCTACCGCACTGCGTCTCTGCCCTCCCCCAGATCCTTCCGTGTCTGCCAGCTCCATCCTAAAACATATGTATGACGATCATAGGAAAAATGATCTGCATTTTCCTACACGTTGAAGTTCACTCCTTCTGCGACTCGTAAAGACTTCCACAGTCTCAAAACCACGTCACTTGCCGGCCTTGGCCACCGTTCCCTGTGGCCGTGTGTCTGTGGACGTATGTGCCACTGCTGGGACTCGCCGCTCTGGGGCCTGAGACCCCCTCCTTCATAAGGATGGGCTGCTGGGCCGGCACGTCCTGTCACATAAGCCGCCCCGTCCTGCTGAGCTAAGATACCATTTTTGTCTGATGTTTTATCTCGTGTACACTGGGTGAGATTCCTGGATTTATACGGCCAAAATTATTTGGTTTGCTCTTTGGTTCACCTACTCTTTATCTGTCCCTACGCCAACACCATATTGGGTTGATTCCACTGGCTTTGTAGTATCTGCTGACATCTGACACATAGACTTTTTAAAAAGTGTTCTTGGGACGCCTGGGTGGCTCAGTCGGTTAAGTGTCTGCCTTTGGTTCAGGTCACAGTCTCAGGTCCTGGGATCGAGTCCCGTATTGGGCTCCTTGCTCAGTGGGGAGCCTGCTTCTCCCTCTGCCACTCCCCCTGCCTGTGCTCACTCTCCCTCTCTCTCAGACAAATAAATAAATAAAATCTTTAATAAAAAATATTTTTCTTGGCTGTACTCAAACATTTGCATCTTCATCTGAATTTTTAAGATCATATCATCCAATTTCAAATTGGATAAACTCTTGTCATTTTAATTGTGAATTTTATTGAAAGAAAATTACCAAAATTATTAAAAGAGTTGACTTTATGGTATAGATGATGTTCTTTATTATGATTGGCTTTTAGAAAATGCATTATAATTTCTTTATAAAAGGCCTTATTAATTATTTTACAAAAAGGACATGCCGAAAAAGTAGAATTTTTCGATGTCCCAAAGGTATTTCGGCTTTTAATAGCTTTTATGAGAATAAGGAAGGAATGATAAATGTTAAAAGGAAATATGGATGGACAACTTCTAGGTGACAGAGGTAACTGCAGTCACTTATATCTGAGTCACTTTGTATATCCTCCAAAACTCTGTGCACATTACCAAGAAGGACAGACCACCGCCCCCCCCCCCCACCAAATAGTATGCCTTTAGCAAAATGATGTAATGGAAAACACACACATTGAACAAAAATAATGGGAGAGAGCTGAGACCCAGCATCTCAGCCCCATCAATACCAAGAAACTTCTTTTTCTTTCTTTCTTTTTTTTTGGGGGGGGGGCTTATTTAGTCATTTGAGAGAGACACCGAGTGAGAGAGCACAAGCAGGGGGAACAGTAGAAGAAGAGGGAGAAGCAGGCTCCCCACTAAGCAGGGAGCCCGATGCGGGGCTCGATCACAGGACCCTGGGCTTATGAGCCACACCAGAGTCAGATGCTTACCTGAGTGAGCCAGCCCGGCGCCCCTAGCACCGCTCCGGTGTCTTCTGTTTGCCGGATGCTTTGCGGTCCACGCCAGATGAGGTAGGAGGCGTATTCTGAAACAGGTCCCTCAGAGCCCAGCATGTAAGTGTTCGCTTTCTGAAAAAGGCCGGCCTCGTGTGAGGGCTTGTCTTCACTCAGCGTTCCGTTATTGCTGGTGAGTCCGGATTTATGATTATTGGACACGAGGGAGCACTTGGGTGACTTGGAAAATAACAAAATTAAAGACCATTTTTACTGACCTCTCATACTTAATCACGTCATCAATGGCTTATTTTGTAGCAAAACATTAAAACCAAGTGCCATCTATCTCCCCAAATATAAAGAACACTTCGACGGACAAAATGAAGAGACACGTTGGGCTGCTTCTTCTTATTTCTCCTTCCTTTCACAGACAAGCCTGTTGCATGAAATGAAATGGCGCTCCGGTCCGCACATCCTGACCTAGCCCGATCTCTCCGTCCAGGGATGCTCCCCAAGGACTAAAACTGTTCTCTCCAAGGGCAGTAAAGATCTCCCAATTGGGAAAGTTGGTTCTTATCTTATCTTGGCCTTTATCTTATCTTATCTTATCTTCTCCTAGCCTAGCCTATCTGATCTTGGTGGGTCTTGCTTTATGGGCGGCCTGAGGCTGGCGGGGGCGGAGGGCAAGATGGGTGCTTCCGTTTGGCTCCATCACTCCCCACTGTGAGTAAGCCACTGAAACAGCACCAAGGCTTGAGGTGGACACGTGTCCTCTCACCCTGCAGGGCTCTCGGAAGCCAGAGTGCATGATCAGTGCTCTCTCTTCTGCAGTCAGAGAGGCCCAGGACGATGGCCTGACCCCTTTGCCCAGTAGAGGTTGAGGAGGCCGCCGGGACCACCAGTCGTGTCTCCCTTAGTTCTTTCTTTCGGAGCTGGACGGCCCACAATGCCAGGCCAAGGCCCCTCACGGATGGCTCTACCTCCCACACATCCTGTCTGCCCGTGGGCCCCTCACGTCCTCTGCACAACGGCTGGGTGCGGGCCCCTTCACCAATTCCTTGTTTCCTCTCTCACTGCGACAAACCATCCACAGCAGAGCTGCCAACGCCATCTTACAATAATAAAAGTGACAATAATAGCATCTCTTCCAGTTCACAAATAAATCAGCCGTTTAGTTCCCATCGCCACCAAGATGAACTTTAGCCTCCTTAACCTATCCTCTTGGGAAGCCCTCTCTGACCGTGTCTCCGCATTTCCTCATCAGAGTCAGATGCCCCTGTCACGTGCGGCCTCCCCCACCCCCGACCCCAACACGTAAGCCCTTTGAGAAGGTCCCACCACTTGGTACCATCACTCTCTTTGCCTGCAGGAGTATAAAAATACCAGCATGTAGGTGTTTGCGTGAACGTCAGAAGGTCTGCAGGCTTAACCTCAAAATGCTCGATGGTTGTTGGTCGAATTGATTTAAGACGTTTCGAAAACCTTCAGAATTGTAGCTGTCATCTGAGAAGAATGACAACAGTATTTAACAAGCCCTAAGTGTTAGATTCTACGCTGCTCACTGGTAGAAGACAGAAGATGTGAGAACCGTGACCATTAGGTCTCAACAGTCCCACCTGTACATGAGTAAATGATTTCCAACTGAAGTGCGTAGCTCAATAAAGAGACGCATCTAACATTTACGGAACACGTGATGGGCCAGGCTGAAAGGCATCTCACATATTTTGTTTCCGTGAATCCTCAAGATGATGAAGGTGCCTAGTGTGACTGGCCCCGTGAGAAAGCCCACATGGAAATCCCACATCGTGCAGCTGGGAACCAGAGCATCTAGAGAGGATCACAGAGGAGGCTGCTTCCAAAGCCTGCCCTTGGAGGAGGAGAATATACAGCACACTCTTGAAACGGGCTGTATAGTTCCACGTTGCAAATACCACTCATGGGACTCGCCATGAGGAGGACAGATCCCCCAATTTTGAGTGGATCTAATATATGGACTGAGTCTGGGTGTAGTTGGAAGGAATTCTGATCACCAGGCCCCATAGATAGCTGAGGTCAGTACACATGACCTCCCGGAGCTCAAGGCCACCGGCCTTCAGACTCACGTTCTCAGGCGTCGGGGTTCTGATCTTGGCTCGAGAGTCGAGGTTTCATCATTCTGGGGAGGGGAACCCTCAGGATGACCTCTTACTTTCCTTTTTCCCCAAGGTGTGGAGTTTTGTTTGGGTTTGTTTTCTCTGGTAGTGAGGCACGGGTGTTCTTATGGGGAGAGCAAAGCGTCCCCTTCTTGCTTTCGCAACGTTGGCCAACGGTGTCCGCTCCTTCGTGCGTGCCTGCATTTCCGATTTTCCTTTTCTGTCCTTGGCAGCAAAGACAGGACCTCACGGTGGATCATCACTTTGGCGAGTTGAAGGCTCATGTCTCCCTTCTTGGGCCGTTAGGGAAAATATTAGGACATTTGTATTCCACGTCCTCCTACTCTTATTTTCCCAGATGGCTGACAACTGCAGGTCACCACTGCCCTGCATTCACTGGTTGTCTGTACTGTATTTCCTGCTGTTTCTCAGAAGGATCTAGAAGGCCTGGCTGCAGCCCGGACCGGGAAAGGCAGGCACAGAGGGCCAGCCAGAAACAGAACTGGGAAGGCACGAGGTCAGCCCAACAGATAGTCAACGATCGAGTCCTCCTTAAAAAGACAGTGTATAAATTACAGGAATCTTTGAGCTGAGGGTTTGGGCCTCAGAGAAGGGAAGCATTCTAGAACTGTCATCAGGCTCCATCTAGTGGCCGCCACCACACACGGGAGGAGCCTTTTGTCCTTCCAGGGGAGGATCAGGCTGGGAAGGAGCCAAGTTTTCCAGAGACTTCAAAGGCTCCCTGCTAGAAATTAAACCACCTGAAAAAGTAATTTTTTTAATCCGTGAGAGTATTGGCTGGTGACCCTGGAGCCTGGTGCTTCATGAAGAAAACGACTTCCTCAAATACTTGGATGAAAGGAGATAATTTTTAAAGGTCATGCTAGCCCACGGTGAATGGCAGGAAATCACCGTTTCTATTGTTTTGCCCCTTCTTCTACTTCTCAGAAGAAGGTGTATTTCATGTGATTTTCCAATGCAAGAAGTTAGATTTCTGAGCAGTAACCTGTCATTTTTAGTATTCGTCCTAAGTGACCTGTGTGCATGCATGCGTGTGTATGCATGCGTGTGTGCATGTGTGTGTGTGTGTGTGTGTGTGCTGTTCCAGGCTTACACTGTATTAAGCAACAGAGAGTGGGGATGACTTCCAATTTGGAAACTGCTTTTTGTCCAGAATTTTTTTCCCTACAAACTCCAAGCAAATGATGGATGTGTCCCTAAAGACAATCTCTCTAATGAAAAAGAATCCTGTACGATCACTTCAATTAATTCGTAACAGTCTCCCAAAGCACTGTGCTGAGAAACGGCGTATGATTAGGGCTGAAAGCAATTTAGCCAAAGCAATTTGAGCTCCTGTGATAGAACCAAAGGGATGATGCCCAACATAAACGCCTCGTTGAAAATGAACACGCTTCCAACGATGTGCTCGTCCTTTAAGTCTGGTGCCTCTTAAAATATCTGGGTGCTATTACGAATTTGGGGGAAGGCAATTTACTTTATTATTTTTGAATTTACTTTTTAAAACATCTATATTTCTTTGCTTTGCTTTCTTTGCAATAGCAAGTGTGGAAAACCCCAGATACCCGAGCACTGTGAATTGTGACGTCTTCATGGGGATTATCTCTGGGTCATTAATATTGTTCTGGGTTCTCTGGGGGGGGGGGGTGAACTTATTTTCTCTCTCAATCTATTAAAAAAAATAGAGCTAAATCAAATAGAAAAGTTACAAAAAAGAAATTGAAGATATTGATACAGATCCAAGAATTTGATGAACGTATTCAAAGGCAGAGTTTCAGAACTCCAGCAGTGCACCAAGAAATATCACTTGTCCAAGAATGTATGTGTTTCCGTTATTATCGCTAACATTATTATTCTGACTAAATTATCCTGGGGGTGAGTTTGCGCTTGGCCGGACAATATCGACCCCATCACCGATTGGCACATGGCGATGGACTGAAAGCCTCAGGGCTCGGCCAGGGAGAACGATTAGATTGATGGGAGGCGTCGGCAGTTATTGAGAGAGCATCTAAGTTGCAGCGGCCAGCCAGGGCCGAGGGGGTCAATATGCTGGCCGCTGGAAAATAAACCATATTTCTATAAACAAAGAGAAGATGCTTGGGGGACATGTCTTGCCATCATCCCGCGGCAGGAAAAAATAAAGAAGTCAAAGACTTGAGGTGCCCCAAGCTTTAGCCTTTAGTGGGGACCTAGGATTTAAAACAGTCCCTGCCAACGCAGAGGTCTTCTCCACGAAGTCCGTGCAGGAAGCGGTGTTATTACCCAGCAAGTGCTAAGTCAGAATGTGAGTCACAGAACAGCTCGTCTGCTGAGAGACTGACTGAGAGAAGGAAATCCCACGCTCTGTGTGGCTGAGCCGGTGCAACCCGCCACTTCCACGTTCTCAGGAGACACGATAACTGGTCCTCACGTGGCCAGGCATAATGGCACACTTGGCCCGCATTGTCCGTCCTACACCTGCCTTGTCACTAGGGTGACCTCCCCTGTTAGTTAGACGGCTTTATACAAAGGAAAATGGGCCATCTCTGCGCCAGGAGACCGGTGGCTGTCTTCCTTGATGCTACGTCCCCTAGAGAAGGCTCCCCCGCCCTTGAGAAAGATTGACGGGGACTGGGAAACTGGGGAATTACCTTTTAAAATGAGTGACGTCTATTCAAAGGGACAGAGAAAGATCCTATGCATTTTCTAAGGAAAAAGGGGAGCTGCCTCTCTCCTTATTCTGGACAGGCACAGGGACACTCATGGTGCACTCTCTGTCCACCCCCCGCCGTCCGCTCCCGTGAGCTTCCAAAGCAGCGTCACAGTCTGTTCTGTCCTGCACCTGCTGGGCCAGCGGGTCAGCTCTGGCTGGTCACCTCCGCCCTCAGCAGCCACTTTCCAGTGCCCCCACTCCTCCTGAGGTTCCCGCAGGCCCCTCACTTCCTCTGCTTTAGCAGTCCTGGACCCAAACTGCCTGCTCTCTCGACAATTCGAAGTGCTTTAAAGGAGCCGTTGTGACAACAACTTCTCCTGATGAAGCAAGCGACGAGACCCGTGATTTGTTCGTAGAACCAGCACAGGGCACAGACATGGTGATGGGTCTGGGTGGCAAGTGGCCTCTCATTTGTGCTGGAGGGACACAAAGCAATGGTGGACGAAGCAGGCAACACGCTCCACATGGCTGGGAGACCGAGACCTTCGTCAGGACTCCAGGCTCCAGAGGCCAGAACGTCTGGCTCTACCTGCAACGCCATCCACCTCTGCCCTCCAGGACTGTGAATCAGCACGATATCCTACCGGAGGGATGTGTGGCTGCTGGCAACAGTTTTAGGCATCTCAACCCCTAAAAGATCATGTACAAAAACCTAGTGATTGAGTCTCTTACCCTTCCAGATGGTGCCAAAGGTCCAACTCTCTGGTTGATCCTGTGACAAAGAGTTTCAGAAACTTCTGTGTATCTACTTTCAGAGCATGGTTGGTTTTGCAACCGGGTGGAGCTTTCATGCAAACCACTCACTGAAGTACAGAGAACCAGTTGTCTGACTCTGTGGCTGAACTTAATTCTCTCTCTCTTTCAACAGCATATCGCCTGGGAGACGGTTTGCTGGAAGGGTGTGGTGGGGGACACCTCCAACTGTTAGAAATTACCAGAGCCCACCAAAAAGGATACGGTGACTATGAATCAGCAAATTGACTTGCGTGAGATTTTAACAGACGCACACCTGTCTCAGGAAACCTCTAGCTCACGAAGCAACAAGGGGCATGATCGGATGTGCCAGCGCGAGACACTGAGTGCAGCGAACTCAAAAATCTAAGAGAATAAGTAAAGGTTAAGTGTTGTCCGGCAAACAAAAATAAAAACAAAACATACTAGTAACAAGTAAATGCAGGGCATCTGGGTGGCTCAGTCGGTTAATCTGACTCCGGATTTCGGCTCACCTCATGTTCTCAGGGTTGTGGGATCAAGCCCCACGTTGGGCTCTGCACTAGGTATGGAGTCTGCTTAAGATTCCGTCTCTCCCTCTCTCTCTTCCTCTAAAATAAAATAAAAATAAATACATGAAATAATAATAAATACATGAAAAAATAATTATGTAGTGGGAATAAAAATGATTCTACAACTTTTGAATCCATCGACAACCTGCCACAAAAGTCTTAAAATACTGGCGATTCATGGACCTATACCCCTGGGGATAAAAATATATGTTTATAAAAAATAAAAAATTTTTAAAAAAATTTTTTAAAAAGTCTTAAAATATAATTTAGTGCGGCACTTTTCCTTTGAAGCTGCTTACTGGAAAAAAAAATCAAGCGAATTGAAAATAGATGAGCCTACAAAACAGACAAAATCCTCAATTATTGTCAAATTAGGCCTTTCTGATGCTCGTGTACCGCCATGTTTCTTTTCTATCAGGAAATCCTCCCGTGCAACGGCATTCAGGTCTTCAGGTGCGTGGATTGAGGGACTTCAGGAGTGGCACAAAATGGTGTTTGCTGAGTTTGAACAACAAAACTGTGTCTTGGACAGAGGCCTGGTCTCCGTTCAGGTATTTTCTTTTCAGCTCTGTGCTTTGAGTCTGTTCTTCGCATGCGACGGTCAGGGTCTGAGAGACAAGCGGGTAGGTTGGCTACACACATCATGCCCAGACTTCTCCTTTCAACATTCCTAGCTCTCCTCAGCAGCTGCGTTTTATCAGCTCTTTTCTAACTTCCTAGAGAATAAGACTGGCTTTTTCCACATGTGCCCCACACCTCCCAGGAAAAGTTCCCGATATAGCTCCATCTCCCCTTGTCCAAGCAAGCACGAACCCCCCTCACCCCCATGGGCGTGTCAGCGCCTCCTCTCCCACCAGCAGCCACCAGGAAATGGCTCTGTACGTGTCCAGATACTATAGTCGTTTTCTTCTGGGGTTCTGTCTAGCAGATACTTGGTCCTTTAGTGGAGACATCATAAGAGCTCCTGTGACAGAAGCCCCCTATGACTACTTCTCACCGTCATTCCCATCCTTACCAGAAACGGCAGAGAGACAGGGTATGCACAGAGAAGAGGGGAAAGTAAGCCCAGTGCACACCCCCTAAGCTTCCTAATTCAGCCAAGTTGATAATTACAGCTCTTCACCAGCCGGCCTTTTCTAGGACATTTAAGTCCAAGAACAGAGAGGAGAGAAATGATCATCACAACCTCTCGTAAAGCTTATCCATTAGGGCCAAAGACTGTATCATCAAATCTTTACAGCAAATCTTTGTTATCCAAACGGTAACTCAGCTGGAGTCATTTTTATTACGAGCTTCCTGCCAAGTGCTGTCGACCTGCTGTGTTGACCCCAGGAGACTTGTGGGTACAGGAGGTCACAGTGCACCCGCTCCTAATTCCCTCTATTTACTTGAAGTGTTAAAAGTATGTTATTCCTCCCAATAAGACCTTAGACGATGCACAGTGAACGTGCCTTCTGTTTACAAACTGACATTAACATACAGAAAGCAATGGGCATGGGGCAAGAAAGTGGTTTTCCTGGTTTCCCCTAAGTAAGGATCTACAAGACACTTCATTTCTTCAACAGTAAGTTTCCTAATCAAGAAACATAAACTGGCAACTTTTATAAGCAAAACACCAAACTGAGCGATGGTGGTAGAAAGGTGAGTGGTAATCGCCTCTGCCCTCCAGGATCAGCACCAGCCTAGTGACAGAGGACCCGTGGGCGTCAATGACGCCACAGCCACGGTGGGCAGGGCGGAGAGGCGTGTCGTGTAAGCGGATCCCTGACGCCCACACCAGCTCTGCGCAGATCAAGAAACAGAGCATCACAGAACTGCAAGCCTTGCCGCGGGACGCCCTCCCCAGGTCACACAGGTGGAAGTCAAACCAGTTCCGTGGGGCTCGACACCCCATGCTCCTACCACGGCTCCACGCTGCTCTTCAAGCTAACGTCAGAAGATACATCAAAAATGTGGAAACGAAATTCCGTCTCATTTCAGAGGAAGGCGCACGCAATCCCAAATGCTGAGAGATGGGAGATCTTCATAGCAAAAAGGGGCTTCGGAGTCAAACAGATGCACTAGGACTCGAAGTTGAATGAAACACAGCAAAATAGAAGGGACTCCATCACCACGCCGTGTCAGCGTTAATCAATTCGCAGCTGGCAAGCTGAGAGAAGAGCGTGTGGGGGCAGATTTACAGAAGGTTTCCTTCAGTTAAAGCACAGGATGGGTACGGCCCTTGAAATATCAAATATGCCCCGTACTGTCTCATTGTTTTGGTCCGGTGCGTTACTTTAAAAGAAAATCGATGATTTGGAACTCGGAGATTAATATGAGTAACACAATCATTAAAATTATAATATTTCAGATTTTAATAACACAACCATTAAAATTCCCATCTTTGATAGTATATGCTTCATACGATTCACAATATGGATAAATCCGTTGACTCCTAGGGATGCATGGCTAGTTCAGTTCAGACTAAAGCGAGTGAAAGGCAACAAGGCTGTCTCTAGGCTCAGGGTCTATTAAATTTAATTCATTATGAAACTGAAAAGCTAATTAGAAGTGAAAAGAAGCAGGTTTGGGGCTGGCTTGGAGGAGCAAGGACCCCCCGGCCTGCCCCCGTTCCTACAGCTCACTGTGCACAGGTCATGACCTTGGTCATGAAAACATTTGCTCCAAGTGATCTTGCCTTTGCTTTTATTTAACTCTTTGAAAACAGGACCACTGGGTCCTGCAGAAAGCAAGGACGGTCCCAGGCCCTCAGCCTCTTCCCACTGATTGAATGCACAGCGGGGGCAAAGGAGCCCACCCCTTCCAGGGCTGGGCCTTGCTGCCGGAGGAAGGGTGGGGAGGAGCGTGGAGGGCAGGGAGACCGGAGCCCCCCTCCCCTTCTCCGGCAGGTAGCCACCAGCAGCTGGAGTGGGGGCCCCTTGTCCCCAAAGGGTGACACTGAGCACATTCCGGGAGAGCTGGCTCAGGGCAGGCTGCAGGCATCTCCTACCCGACAAGAAGAGCAAGGCCTCCCCCGCACCGCCCCCCCATCAGGGACAGCGCTGCCCTTGTTCTCTCTCTGCCTCCTGCCTGCTCTGGCCTTAGGTTATCCCCGAGGCCTCAGGGAAAGCAAATCTAAAGCTCTCTCTCTCCTGCGACGCAGGATCCCACCGTCCCCGCCCCACGGTGCCTCCTCTCTCTCCGCCTTTACACCGGCCCCTCTCGGGATCCAGGACTTGGGCTGGGCTTTGCTGGATGCTCCCTCCCGCCTTCCCTCTCCTCAGCAGATGGCACACAAAGGGTTCTCCTTGTCATCGGAACTGGTGGCAATAATGTGCCTTCTCTGTTTCTCCCAGCTCCCACCCGTGACTCCATCTGCTGCCTGGGGGTTCTGGGCTCCACGCTCACAGGCCCCAGCTCAGCCGTGGGCCCCGGTGGAAGCCTGGCCTCCTCCCCTGGGCCTCTGCCCTCTGCCGCTGGCCCAGACCGCAAGGGCCGAGGGCTGCGGATGAGACGGTGACCTCGGCTCCACAGAGGGTGTGGGGACGCTCAGCCACCGGACTCTGACGGATGGCAGGGTAGCTGATTCCACGCAGGAGCAGCTGCATCTCCAGAAAAAACTTTTCTTTTTCCTTGTGTGGAAAGAAAACTTTGTCTCCCCTGGAGCCTCACCGTGCACTCCGGAGTTCTGCAGGACGAAGGAACAGATGCTCTTTCTTCAAGGAAACATTTCCAGTATTTGAGGGCAGCCCGCCCCTTCACCCCCAACTCACTTTCCAGGTCCTCTTCTCTCTCTCTCTCTCTCTCTGTTTCATTTTTAGAAAAATTGGTTGATAATGCATTCACACTGCTGCTCATCCACATTTTCTTCTGTGTTTGATTAAGTGGACTTTATAGCTCTCTCCCTGGAAATTTCCAGACCAAAGTGATCTAAAATGAGGCCGGTTAGCCCCAGGCCCCCTCTCCTGAAGATTCACTTTCATTTCCTTCAAGAAAACCACTAAAATCCCCTTGTTTAACTTTTAGTGGAATTTCATGCAAGCTTTCCGGAAACCATTCTCTTCTCTGATATTGAAAAATCCCCACTGTTGGTCTAAAAGCAACTCTTTCTAGGCTGGATTTGATTTTACAGTATTTAAACGTCTACTTTTAAGCACCTGGTAGCACTAACTCACGACATTTCTAAGGAAGCATCAGAAGCCTGCGTACTGTGGAAGGCAGATGGACAAGTGTCGGGGTCTCTGTGTCGTACGTGACCTCAGCCAAGCACCAATGGCCTGTGTGCAAAGCTGATAGGCACTGAGTATGGGAGCAAAGAAGCGGTCAGTTCAGTAGGCTCTGCCCCATCTGGGCTCACATTCCAGATCTGCTGCACTGTAGGGTTGGAGAGCTCGGATGAGATACAGAAATTCTCCAGGACCCGGTTAATGACCATAACCCCTTCATCACAGAGTTGTTGCAAAAACTAAAATAGATAAGAGGATAAGAAGAGAAATCACGGCCCAGAAGGAAATCTTAGCAAAACACGTATCTGATAAAGGACTTATATTAAAAATACACACAGAGCTGGGGTGCCTGGGTGGCTCAGTTATTAAGCCTCGCCTTCGGTTCAGGTCATGACACCAGGGTCCTGGGATCGAGTCCCGCATCGGGCTCTCTGCTCACCAGGGAACCTGCTTCTCCCTCTCCCACTCCCCCTGCTTGTGTTCCCTCTCTCACTGTGTCTCTCTCTGTCAAATAAATAAATAAAATACTTTTAAAAGATATACAGAGCTTTTAAGGTTCAACTATCAGAAAAAGAACGTACCAGTTGGCCAGTGGACAAAAGATTTCAGCAGACACTTCTCCAAAGAGGATAACGGATGGCAAACAGCCGTATGAAGGGTGCTCCACGTCCCGTGTCCTGAGGGAACTGCAAACTAATTGCAGGGGAGATAACGCTCCTCACCCACTAAATGGCGAAAACCTGACAAGAAACACTGGACAAGGATGTCAGTAACAGGAACCTTCCTTGTTGGCCGTGGGAAGGCAAATGGTGCCATTTTGGAAGACAGCTCGGTGGTTTCTTACGAAGCTAAGCATACCCCTACCTGTACGTTCCAGAAACCAAATGAGCTGAAAAGATGTCTCCACACAGAGATCTGCACACAAATGTTTACAGCCACTTCGTTCACAATTGCCAAAATCTAGAAGCAACTCAGATGTTCCTCAAGAGATAAACAGATGAACGGGATCACTCAGACAGTGGGATATTACTCGGAAGCAAAAAGGAACGAGCCGTCAAACTACAAAAAGGCCTGGCGAACCTGAAGGGAACATTACTAAGTAAAAGAAGCCGGTCTCAGGAGGCTACAGAGGGTGTGATCCAAACTCTCTGACATTCTGGAAAAGGCAAAACTACGCAGACAAAAAGATCAGTGGTCTGTCAGGGATTTGGGGTGTGCAGGGGTGAGTAGGGGGAGCACAGGGGACCTTCAGGGCCATGAAAGATTCCGTGTCACACTGCAGACACCCATACTGCATGACATCGCCCCTTTGCCCAAACTCGTAGATTACAACACCAAGGTTGGGCCCTAATGTAAACTGTGCTCTTTAGTTAATAATCGTGTGTCCGTGTGTGTTCATCCGTTGTCGCTGATTCGCCACACTAACCCAGTCAGTTAAACACCGGGGCATTAGGGAGGTAGCGACTCGGTGTACGGGAACCCTGCGTTTTCTGCTGGATTCTCTGCAAACTTAAAACTGCTCTAAAAATACTCCTTGATTTTTTAATCAAAATTAGAAAATGCATGCAAACTGGTTCAGTACAGTGAACATATAAGCAGTTTAAAAATTTAATGGAGGTAGTCTGCTATGTGCTGGCATCAGGATATATCAATATAACCATCTCTTAATTAAGAAGTCAGAGAAGGAAGCGGTGTCTTCAGCCCAGCCTGGGAGAGAGAGCCTGACCTACAGCTTCTTTCCTCCTCTCTCCTTGTCATTATTCTTTCCCTCCGCCCTGACTCTCCGGGACTCCACCTTCGCCAAAGTTCTCAGGTTTGCAAACCAGTTCCTACAGTTCAACAGGAGCTGATGCTACGCAAGAACAGAGTAGAAATTGTGATACTGCACCTCTTTGTTGAAACTGAATATGATTTGAGGAAACAGTAATGGGCTTTAGCAGGGTTTGGCTTGTCTTTGAACGTTCTTCCAGTTTCTGGTTTTATCGCACTTAGTATTTCTCTCTTTACTTTTATTTTTATTTTTTTGGTCCAAAACGTGAAAATTTTATTTGAGAAGGTAATTTTCAGAGTTAATTTATTAAGACATTTTATTCCTTGACCAATTTTTTAAAAACTATAACACAAACTTAAAGTTCATCCCCTTTAATTTTAACTCACTGATTTTTAAAATCAGAATGAAACTATTTATTGTGTTATGCATCAAACACTAATAATGTATTTTGTGGCGACTAACAGCACTCCTGTCTCTGCAGTAGAAGGCGCACCTGTCCGCTCGTTGTGCTAGTGCTTCCCTCTAGTGGTGACACGGGGGTATAACATCTAACCAGGCAAAGGCGGGACGGTCCGTTGCCTAAAATGAACTTTTTGTGGGTTCGTTTCCAAATAAATGTAGCCTGCACCGTTAGCAGTTTCACGATTAGCGGAACTATGGGAATTTAAAAGTGGTCCCTGGCATCTTGGCGGACACTTCCCGGCCAGGTGGTGGTGCGTCTGATCCGACGGGACGTGAAGGCGGTTCTAACCGCAAAGGCACCGCAGCTGTTGCAACCTGAGAGCCCCCCGCCGCAAACCCAGACGGAGGGACGTCCCGCAGAACAGCCGGCCGACACCCCTGCACCTGCGGGGCCGCGACGCCAAGGAAAGTCAGGCGCTCGGCCCGGACCGGGCGGGCGAGGAGACTGAGCGCGGGAGGCCGAAGGCACGGCCTGGACGGGGTTCTGGAAAGCAGAGGCTCAGCCGCGGAATCCGCACGGATCCCGGTCCCAGGTGAGCCCGGTTCATGGGAACGCGGGGTGGGGGGGTTTGGGGGGGTCGCTCCTCGGTTGTGAGGACGTGAGAAGCCGGGACGCGAACGCTGGGGGCACCTGGGGGGCACATCTAGACTCTTCTGCGCTCCCTTTGGCCTCTCATAAGCCCACGTCCGTCCTAACCTTTAAAAAGGTGCTTCACGGGGTGCCTGGGTGGCTCAGTGGGTTAAGCCGCTGCCTTCGGCTCAGGTCATGATCTCAGGGTCCTGGGATCGAGTCCCGCATCGGGCTCTCTGCTCAGCAGGGAGCCTGCTTCCCTTCCTCTCTCTCTACCTGCCTCTCCGTCTGCTTGTGATTTCTCTCTGTCAAATAAATAAATAAAATCTTTAAAAAAAAAAAAAAAAAAAAAA
This sequence comes from Mustela nigripes, assembly GCF_022355385.1. Taxonomy (NCBI): domain Eukaryota; kingdom Metazoa; phylum Chordata; class Mammalia; order Carnivora; family Mustelidae; genus Mustela; species Mustela nigripes. Next base: position 81,091,248 of record NC_081571.1, on the reverse strand, counting down.
AAGGTGCTTCACGCATTTTCTTTAAAAGGCTGTTGTCGGGGGCGCCTGGGTGGCTCCGGGGGTCAAGCCGCTGCCTTCCGCTCGGGTCATGATCTCAGGGTCCTGGGATCGAGTCCCGCATCGGGCTCTCTGCTCAGCGGGGAGCCTGCTTCCCTCTCTCTCTCTCTCTGCCTGCCTCTCCATCTACTTGTGATCTCTGCCAAATAAATAAAATCTTTTTTTTTAAATAAATAAAAGCTTGTTGTTATTTTAATCTTCCCCGGAGACCCTCGTCTTCCTTCCTGGCACTAAAATCTCAAGTTCCTAGTTTTAAAACCAAATTCTGTACCTTTCTGCACAGCTCTCCAAATTCATTTTTTAAAAAAACACTGAATTGTGCACTTCATACGAGTAACTTTTATACTGTGTACTTTGTACCTTGATAAGCTTGTTTTTTTTTAGAAACGAAATTCCGGAAGTCCCACGCGCTGATTCCGACTTGACCCCGTAGGTCCCTGCGCGGCGGAAATGCTCCTTCTCTGCTCCCTCCTCCTCCTCCCCCGCCCCCCCCCCCCCCCGCCCCTGCGTGTGTTTGCGGGCGTCCTGCCGGCGCACCACTTCCTAATTGGCTCGGGCTTCGTCCCCGGACAGCGTCCCTGTTTTCCACCGTGGGGTGCGGCGTGCGGAACCGCGGGGCTCTCTCTCCGCCTCTGCGGACGCGGGGGCTGTGGAACCCACCGCCCCGGACCCCATGGGGCAGCAGCCAGGGCCCCAGTTGGTCTGAAGTTCCAGCAACGAAGACGCCCGCAGCTTCCCAGCCCGCACCAGCCGGTGAGCGCCTGGCGAGGCGCCGGGCTGCGCATGCGCCCCCTTCCAGCGCATGCCCGCCCCGCCCCTCTCGCCTGGGAGGCGCCTGCGCGCGCATCTCTCTCCCGGGACACGTGGTGAGGCCGGTGCCGGGAGCAGGTCGCAGGGACTCCTGGACGGCCACGCGGACGGCCACGCGGACGGCCTCTCCGCGGGCGCGCGCTCCGAGGCCGAGGACCGCCTTCGAGGGGGCGGACTGGAGTCCGGGGCAGGCCACGCTGTTCTGCAAACCTCTTGTGCGCTCTCGCTGCGGTTTTTGGACTCGCGTGGGGCCGCCCTGCCGGCCCGGAGGCTACGGCCCTGTCCGCTCCGAGGCTACGACCCTGCGGGCTCGGAGGTTACACCCCTGCCGGCCCGGGGGCTACACGTGACCCGTCATCAGTTGGTCCTAACGTCCAAGGGAGTCAGCGCCGTGCGGGAAGCAGCCGGCGTGCCTGGAAGGCAGCTCAGCTCCAACGCAGCCGGCTCCATGCCCGCATGACTCCCGCTCGCACTGAGTGTCCGCCCGCCCCAGCGGGTGCCCGCGGGCCCCGCAGGTCGCGCCCTCCCCGACGAGACTCGCTAGAAGGGTCAGCTGTTTCCTCGGCATTTGGAGGGAACCCCGTGGGGGGCGAGGCCGGGGGTGCGGGCAGAGTCCCTGGTCCCTTGGGTCCCGGAGTCCCTTGTCCCTGCTCACACCTGCAGGTGGGACTGGGACGGGTGTCCCCAGAGCCCGGCAATCTCCTTCCTGCGGACGTTTTCTTTCTCCGCAACTCTCCCCTCCCCCACGACGTTGTCTAGCCTCTCCCACCTGATCCCGGGATCCTGGTTCTTTGACTCCAGTGGGGTTAAATTTAGAAAAGCCTTGGCTCCCACACTGACACTCGGGCCCCACCCGTCCCCTAAATCCTGGAAATACTTAGCCTCCAGGGCAGGACGTAGTCAGAGCTGCTGTCTGTCTCAGGGCACTGTAAGGTAGAGGCAAGTGTCCTTCTGGGACTGAAGGCGGATGGACAGTGGTATTCCCCAGCCCGAGCGGGGGCACGGGTAGGTGCTTTCTGGTTCTCCTTTCTTTCTTCTCTTTTTATTTTGGGTCTATTCAAGGTCTCTTAAAACCAAACAAAACCAGATTTAGCTTTGGATCTTTTGCTAAAATAAAACCAAACAGTGCACGTCTCTTTACTTCTTTCGAATTCCATTTGCAATCCCTCCCTTCTTTGTGTGTGTGTGTGTGTGTGTGTGTGTGTGTGTGTATCTTTCGAGCAACAACATTTAGCATGTGTAATGTGCCAGGTACCCGTCTAGGTGTTTTCACATGTTCATCTGTTTCTCCCGGCAGCTGGGGGAGTTCAGCAGGACTGCTATCCCCGGATCCTAAAGGATACAACCACTGAACAAACAGCCTTCCAGGGCCTTGAACTCCAGGGCACACCCCTAGGGACATGCCCTTACTTGCCATCCTGTCCTTCTCTCCAAGAGCTTCAAGCGGGACAGGACAGCTCCCTAATTTGCAGAGCCCAGGGCAAAACAAAAATGCAAGACCCCTTCCTCAAAAATTATTACAAATCTCAAGACGGAGCAGCAGAGGATTAAACCAAGATTAGGAGCCTCTGGAGTGCTCTAGAAGAGCTGCTTTCTAGTGTGTGTGTGTGTATGTGTGAGTGTGTGTGTGTGCGCGTGTGTGTGTGCGCTCGCACATGCCTGTGTTGCAGTGTGTGTGATGGTGTGTGTGCGTGTATGTGCATTTGTGAAAAAAATTATTGCTAGTTTAATGTAGAGGGAAAAGGTGACACCGAAATTGTTCTTGCATCCCAGGTGTATCAGTATTTTTGCATTGTAGTTCTCCTTTCTTTATTCCTCTAAAATGACAAGTTAACTAGCCCTTGGGCTAGTTACAATAAGATTGTAAAATAAGTCTATATAAGCAAGAAATCCATACTCGTGCTACATTATTAATATGCATATATGATTTTATTTGATTGTCTTTATTTTTAATAATAATGATCTAAAACATAATTTCATTGCATTAATTTTAAAATAACCAAAGACTTAGTTTACTTGAATAAGGACAGTGGTGATGGTGAGGACCTCAAACCAAACCTAAAAAGTTGGTCTGGCCATAGCTGAGCAGGGACAGCCCCCAAGTGTGGCATCGCTGACCCCCCTATGGGGCCCCTCACTCCCATGCTTCACCCATGGAAGACAAGGAACCCCAAAGGAGCAGCTGCCCTGATAGCAAGACTGGGGACCTTGGGCCACTTCCTTTTAACCAATGATTCGTTTGTAAAATTAGCCCAATGCATACAAAGTTACAGAACTGATTTGTGAAAGCAAATATGCCCAAAGGTAATCAGCAGTAAAGTGTATTTGATAATCGCCAGCATCCTGGTGTGGGGCCAGGCACAGGACAGGTGGAAAAAGAGAGTCCCGTGCCGTCTGCAGCCCAGTGCTCGCCTGCGTGGCTGCAGCGGGCCACCAGAAATTAGCCCAATGGGTTGTTGCCTCCAACAGCCTGGTTTGGTGCGATTTTCTGTTAACTGTTTATCATTCAGAGATCTCTCTGGCAGTATTTACTGAAGCTGAACATAGGCGCATCCTCTGTCACAACAATTCCATTTCTAGGTGTCAGTCCAACAGAAATGTGTACATAGGTTTCCCCAAATATTTTTGGAGAATATTCATAGAATGTTTAAATGTCCTGTTTTCATGAAACAAGTCTAGATTTTTATATTAGCAAATCAGAAGCCAAAGCAAACACATCAGCCGCCTGTGTTGGTGCGTCGTTCACGGGTTACAACCTCAGTCCCAGGACAGCAAGTGTGATTCATAGCTCACGTTACAATAGGATCCCGTAAGTTCTTCTGACAGTCCACTGCTATCCCCCAAACCAATCCTTTCTCTGCACCCCAGCTGAGACGGTGCGTCGGTCTCTCCAGGACCCAGGTGGGGCTGCCCGTCACTTCATGGGGGCTTGCTGGCTTGTCCCTCTGTCCCACGCAGGTGAGCAAGTCAACACTCAAGTGCTTAGTTCCCAGCATCCTTTCTAAGTTTGCTTATAAGACAACTGTCTGGGGTCTGGGTCCATACAGTGAACCTTAGAAACGTTCTGTTATAGGAAATCTCACTATGACATCATTTTTCCTGAAGAAAATTGGGAGAAAGCTAGGGAAAGGGAGACGCTGGACCCAGTGCTGCCGGGAAGACCCCGCCTCCCACTCTCCCCACTATGGGACTACCTCCTCTTTGTCCTGTTTCCTCACTGTTAAATAAACTCTTAGAGAACCTCCCTGACTTCCCTCACAATTTCACGCATGAGGAAGACATGATTTACATTTCAATGCTGGTTTAAACTCAAAGCAAAGTAAAAGTTAAGGACGCTTTATGTGGCAGAAGGCAGCATCTGCCCATAGACTGCGCTCAGTCATTGAAGAGGAACACGGGAGAGCCGGGTGGAGATGAACGGCTTGACGGGAAAGCCTGCTGAGCCGGAGCACTACCTTCTTTACCCAGACACTCCAAGAATTGCTTCTTTTCTATCTATCTATTGTACTGATGTGAACAAATCCTTTTTGAAATATATAAGCTATGCATGACCTCAAATGCTTTGTTTCCTACCCTAACGCATATTACTTAATAATGTTTTATGGTATGTACTGTTTTATTTATTTATTCATTTTTAAAGATTTATTTGTTTATTTGAGAGAGAGAGTGTGTAGGTGCCCGCAGCAGGGGAAGGGGGAAGGGCAGGGGCAGAGGGAGAAACTTAAGCACACTCCCCGCTGAGCGTGGAGCCTGTTGTGGGGCTCGATCCCATGACCCTGAGATCGTGACCTGAGTTGAAACCAAGAATCGGAGGCTCAACCGCTGTGCTACCCAGACACCTCAGCACTGAATTTTTAAAACGTCATTTAGTTACATGGAGAGAAACCGAAAGATGAAGGGTGTTAAGCAAACTCCATCAAAAAGCCAGCCAGAAGGCACTGAGATTTTCTCTTCTGCAATTCAAGTTAGCAGCAACATGAGGACAATGACTCACCTCGTAGATCAGGGCTTCTGCTCTCCCTGTACTTTTTAACTATAATATTGTAACACAGTAAGTTTGAAAATACATTTGATTTTAACAAAAAAATCCAAAATTGTGGTAATCAGAGTTTTAAACGTTTCATCTTAGACATCTTAGACACAAAGTACAAATCGTCTTGTTTTGTTTGGAAGAGCATTCCAATGTGGACGGGAGAAAATGAATCTAGATCGGGGTCTATTTTTTCCACCTACTGTTTAAACGAGAGACGGAAATTGTTTAATGAAGTAAATTCTTTTTTGTAAAAAGAGAAGCAGAACAAGGGAGATTGATGTCATAAAGACGGTTGTGACAGCGTCTGTGAGTACGATTCTCTATTAGGTGGAAAGAAGGTGATGTTTCTGGTGTATCGAGAGCCAGGTAACAAGCACATGGCACGAACACCTTTCCGGACGCCAAGAACTTTAACGACAGTTCAACTTCCATAAACCTAATAACATGGGTGTGCTTTATAATAGCAGCAGTTTAAAACAGAAGATTAAGAAATAAAAGGCAAATAGATCCCATTATTATAAAGGTATTCATTAGCTTCCATTGGAGATTTGATTTTTACAGAAGAACAATCACGGCTATTTTTTCACTCTATGCTCGCGTACGTAAGAACTGGAATTACCCCACAGTAAAGTTTCTGAAGTGACTGACATTAGCTAGAAAAAATATACAAGTTAAGTGTAGACGCCGGAGAGAATGACTTCCCTCCTGCGAAAAATGTCTGGTGCTGCAGCCGGTGATACAATGTTACCGATAAAAAGGGCAGCCGGTGATACAATGTTACAGATAAAAAGGGCGGACTTGAAGTAAACTGGAGGAATTCAAATAGTGCCTGCGTTTTAAGTGCAAGGGCTTAATGTATCTCCGTGTAAGCTTTTAGGTACTTTTTCATGTGCCAAATGCAAGATTTCTTTTTTTTTCCCTTTTCTTTCTCATAAAACACTTCTCCGCACGTTCACGGCGGAAGGACACGGCATATTTCTATGTCACGTGAAGCCTCGGGCGGGCCGCGGCGGTTTCCCAGGAACGGCCCAGCGCCCCGCGGACACGACGGACTGTCGTTCGCAGGAGGACACGACGGACTGTCGTTCGCAGGAGGACACGACGGACTGTCGTTCGCAGGA